>NC_092336.1:540787500-541090227 GCF_046630445.1 Rutidosis leptorrhynchoides
TAATGCAAAAACAACCGCGCCTAATTCCAAATCATGCGTCGTATAATTTTGTTCGTGAATCTTCAATTGTCTAGACGCATAAGCAATCACCTTCGTTCGTTGCATTAATACACAACCGAGACCTTGCTTTGATGCATCACAATAAATCACAAAATCATCATTCCCTTCAGGCAATGACAATATAGGTGCCGTAGTTAGCTTTTTCTTCAATAACTGAAACGCTTTCTCTTGTTCATCATTCCATTCAAATTTCTTCCCTTTATGCGTTAATGCAGTCAAGGGTTTTGCTATTCTGGAAAAGTCTTGGATGAACCTTCTGTAGTAACCAGCTAGTCCTAAAAACTGGCGTATGTGTTTCGGAGTTTTCGGGGTTTCCCACTTTTCAACAGTTTCTATCTTTGCCGGATCCACCTTAATACCTTCTTTGTTCACTATGTGACCGAGGAATTGAACTTCTTCCAACCAAAATGCACACTTTGAAAACTTAGCGTACAATTCTTCCTTTCTCAATACTTCTAACACCTTTCTCAAATGTTCACCGTGTTCTTGGTCATTCTTTGAGTAAATAAGTATGTCATCAATGAAAACAATGACAAACTTGTCAAGGTATGGTCCACACACTCGGTTCATAAGGTCCATGAACACAGCTGGTGCATTAGTTAAACCAAACGGCATGACCATAAACTCGTAATGACCATAACGTGTTCTGAAAGCAGTCTTTGGAATATCATCTTCTTTCACCCGCATTTGATGATACCCGGAACGTAAGTCAATCTTTGAATAAACAGACGAGCCTTGTAGTTGATCAAATAAGTTGTCGATTCTCGGTAGTGGGTAGCGGTTCTTGATGGTAAGTTTGTTCAACTCTCGGTAGTCGATACACAACCTGAATGTACCATCTTTCTTCTTAACAAACAAAACAGGAGCTCCCCACGGTGATGTGCTTGGTCGAATGAAACCACGCTCTAAAAGTTCTTGTAATTGGCTTTGCAGTTCTTTCATCTTGCTGGGTGCGAGTCTGTAAGGAGCACGAGCTATTGGTGCAGCTCCTGGTACAAGATCTATTTGAAATTCAACGGATCGATGTGGGGGTAATCCCGGTAATTCTTTCGGAAATACATCGGGAAATTCTTTTGCAATGGGAACATCATTGATGCTCTTTTCTTCAGTTTGTACTTTCTCGACATGTGCTAGAACAGCATAGCAACCTTTTCTTATTAGTTTTTGTGCCTTCAAATTACTAATAAGATGTAGCTTCGTGTTGCCCTTTTCTCCGTACACCATTAAGGGTTTTCCTTTTTCTCGTATAATGCGAATTGCATTTTTGTAACAAACGATCTCTGCTTTCACTTCTTTCAACCAGTCCATACCGATTATCACATCAAAACTCCCTAACTCTACTGGTATTAAATCAATCTTAAATGTTTTGCTAACCAGTTTAATTTCTCGATTCCGACATATATTATCTGCTGAAATTAATTTACCATTTGCTAATTCGAGTAAAAATTTACTATCCAAAGGCGTCAATGGGCAACTTAATTTAGCACAAAAATCTCTACTCATATAGCTTCTATCCGCACCCGAATCAAATAAAACGTAAGCAGATTTATTGTCAATAAGAAACGTACCCGTAACAAACTCCGGGTCTTCCTGTGCCTCTGCCGCATTAATATTGAAAACTCTTCCGCGGCCTTGTCCATTCGTGTTCTCCTGGTTCGGGCAATTTCTAATAATGTGGCCCGGTTTTCCACATTTATAACAAACTACATTGGCATTGCTTGCTCCGACACTACTTGCTCCGCCATTACTCGTTCCGACACCATTTGTTCCTTTCGTTCTATTAACCCCTGGTCCGTAGACCTCACACTTCGCCGCGCTATGACCATTTCTTTTACACTTGTTGCAAAATTTGGTGCAGAACCCCGAGTGATACTTTTCACACCTTTGGCATAGCTGCTTCTGATTGTTGTTGTTGTTGCGGTTATTATTGTTATTGGGATGATTGTTGTAGTTGCTGTTGTTGTTGTTGTTGTTGTTGTTGTTGTTGTTGTTGTTGTTGGGCCGTTTGTTGTAGTTGCGATTGATGTTGCGATTGTTGGGATAATTGTTGCGATTGCTGTTGTTGTTGTATTGGTGATTCTTATCACCATTTTCCTCCCACTTTCTTTTGACTTGCTTCACATTGGCCTCTTCAGCAGTCTGTTCTTTAATTCTTTCTTCAATCTGGTTCACTAGTTTGTGAGCCATTCTACATGCCTGTTGTATGGAGGCGGGCTCGTGTGAACTTATATCTTCTTGGATTCTTTCGGGTAATCCTTTCACAAACGCGTCGATCTTCTCTTCCTCATCTTCGAATGCTCCCGGACACAATAGGCACAATTCTGTGAATCGTCTTTCATACGTGGTAATATCAAATCCTTGGGTTCGTAACCCTCTAAGTTCTGTCTTGAGCTTATTGACCTCGGTTCTGGGACGGTACTTCTCGTTCATCAAGTGCTTGAATGCTGACCACGGTAGTGCGTACGCATCGTCTTGTCCCACTTGCTCTAGATAGGTATTCCACCATGTTAACGCAGAACCTGTGAAGGTATGCGTAGCGTACTTCACTTTGTCCTCTTCAGTACACTTACTTATGGCAAACACCGATTCGACCTTCTCGGTCCACCGTTTCAATCCGATCGGTCCTTCGGTTCCATCAAATTCCAAAGGTTTGCAGGCAGTGAATTCTTTGTAGGTGCATCCTACACGATTTCCTGTACTGCTAGATCCAAGGTTATTGTTGGTATGTAGCGCAGCCTGTACTGCGGCTATGTTTGAAGCTAGAAAAGTACGGAATTCCTCTTCATTCATATTCACGGTGTGTCGAGTAGTCGGTGCCATTTCCTTCAAAATAGTTAAATGGAACAAGTTAATCATACAGAATATTAAGAGTAGTTAATAGTATTTCGTAGCATAATATGAACTCATTTATAAAAGCTTTTTCTTCATATTAGCGTTTTATAAGTTTAAATTCGGGTAGTACCTACCCGTTAAGTTCATACTTAGTAGCTAATATACAATTCAACTACTACAATTCTATATGAAAAACTGATTATAATAATATTTCGCGTTCAAACTTTTATACAATATTTTACAAACTTACAATACCGCTTATTTTACATAAAGCATGAAATATAGCACACAATAACTTTGATACAAGATAGTTGTGAAGATAATTCTAGCTAGTACACAAGTCGTTCAGCAAAGGCAATAAAGACACGTAATTCATACGTCCAGAAACAAGTCATGCATTCTGGTTTTACTAGGACTACTTCCCATCCTTGGTCTTGTGCAACATAACCGTTATGGCCGTTGATAAGACAACGTGTTGTAACGTCGTCAAAGGGACGAGGGTTACGTAATGTCCAACAGTCCCGTAATAATCTAAAAACCTCATTTCTTACCCCAATTACCGACTCCGTCACTTGTGGAAACGTTTTGTTTAATAGTTGTAGCCCGATGTTCTTGTTCTCACTTTGGTGAGAAGCGAACATTACTAATCCGTAAGCATAACATGCTTCTTTATGTTGCATGTTAGCCGCTTTTTCTAAATCACGAAGTCCAATATTCGGATATATTGAGTCAAAATAATTTCTTAACCCGTTGCGTAAAATAGCATTTGGGTTCCCCGCAATATATGCGTCAAAGTAAACACATCGTAACTTATGGGTTTCCCAATGTGATATCCCCCATCTTTCAAACGAAAGTCTCTTATAAACCAAGACATTCTTGGAACGTTCTTCGAATGTCTTACAAACTGATCTCGCCTTAAATAGTTGTGCCGAAGAATTCTGGCCGACTCTAGACAAGATTTCATCAATCATGTCTCCGGGTAGGTCTCTTAAAATATTGGGTTGTCTATCCATTTTGTGTTTTTAAACTGTAAAATAGACAAGAGTTAGTTTCATAAAAAAATACTTATTAATACAAGCAATTTTTACATATATCATAAAGCATAAGAACACTATATTACATATATTACACCACACGAATACAACTATCTTATTCCGACTCGCTCGTTTCTTCTTCTTCGGTTTTGGTTCGTTTTGCCAAGTTTCTAGGGATATATGATGTTCCCCTAATACGAGCCGTCGTTGTTCACATTGGTTTAGAAAAACCTGGTGGTTTAGAGGTTCCCGGGTCATTGTTACAACTTAAGGACTTCGGGGGTTGACGATACATATAAAGTTCATCGGGGTTGGAATTAGATTTCTCTATTTTTATGCCCTTTCCCTTATTATTTTCTTTTGCCTTTTTAAATTCAGTTGGGGTAATTTCTATAACATCATCGGAATTCTCGTCGGAATCCGATTCATCGGAGAATTGGTAATCCTCCCAATATTTTGCTTCCTTGGCGGAAACACCATTGACCATAATTAACTTTGGTCGGTTGGTTGAGGATTTTCTTTTACTTAACCGTTTTATTATTTCCCCCACCGGTTCTATTTCTTCATCTGGTTCCGATTCTTCTTCCGGTTCCGATTCTTCTTCCGGTTCCGACTCTTCTTCCGGTTCCTCTTCGGGAACTTGTGAATCAGTCCACAAATCATTCCAATTTACATTTGACTCTTCATTATTATTAGGTGAGTCAATGAGACTTGTTCTAGAGGTAGACATCTATCACATAATATCAAAGAGATTAATATATCACATAATATTCACATGTTAAAAATATATAGTTTCCAACAAAATTTGTTAAGCAATCATTTTTCAAGTAAACACGGTCGAAGTCCAGACTCACTAATGCATCCTAACAAACTCGATAAGACACACTAATGCAAAATTCTGGTTCTCTAAGACCAACGCTCTGATACCAACTGAAATGTCCCGTTCTTATTGATTAAAAACGTTCCATATTAATTGATTTCGTTGCGAGGTTTTGACCTCTATATGAGACGTTTTTCAAAGACTGCATTCATTTTTAAAACAAACCATAACCTTTATTTCATAAATAAAGGTTTAAAAAGCTTTACGTAGATTATCAAATAATGATAATCTAAAATATCCTGTTTACACACGACCATTACATAATGGTTTACAATACAAATATGTTACAACAAAATAAGTTTCTTGAATGCAGTTTTTACACAATATCATACAAGCATGGACTCCAAATCTCGTCCTTATTTAAGTATGCGACAGCGGAAGCTCTTAATAATCACCTGAGAATAAACATGCTTAAAACGTCAACAAAAATGTTGGTGAGTTATAGGTTTAACCTATATATATCAAATCATAATAATAGACCACAAGATTTCATATTTCAATACACATCCCATACATAGAGATAAAAATCATTCATATGGTGAACACCTGGTAACCGACATTAACAAGATGCATATATAAGAATATCCCCATCATTCCGGGACACCCTTCGGATATGATATAAATTTCGAAGTACTAAAGCATCCGGTACTTTGGATGGGGTTTGTTAAGCCCAATAGATCTATCTTTAGGATTCGCTTCAATTAGGGTGTCTGTTCCCTAATTCTTAGATTACCAGACTTAATAAAAAGGGGCATATTCGATTTCGATAATTCAACCATAGAATGTAGTTTCACGTACTTGTGTCTATTTTGTAAATCATTTATAAAACCTGCATGTATTCTCATCCCAAAAATATTAGATTTTAAAAGTGGGACTATAACTCACTTTCACAGATTTTTACTTCGTCGGGAAGTAAGACTTGGCCACTGGTTGATTCACGAACCTATAACAATATATACATATATATCAAAGTATGTTCAAAATATATTTACAACACTTTTAATATATTTTGATGTTTTAAGTTTATTAAGTCAGCTGTCCTCGTTAGTAACCTATAACTAGTTGTCCACAGTTAGATATACAGAAATAAATCGATAAATATTATCTTGAATCAATCCACGACCCAGTGTATACGTATCTCAGTATTGATCACAACTCAAACTATACATATTTTGGAATCAACCTCAACCCTGTATAGCTAACTCCAACATTCACATATAGAGTGTCTATGGTTGTTCCGAAATATATATAGATGTCTCGACATGATAGGTCGAAACATTGTATACGTGTCTATGGTATCTCAAGATTACATAATATACAATACAAGTTGATTAAGTTATGGTTGGAATATATTTGTTACCAATTTTCACGTAGCTAAAATGAGAAAAATTATCCAATCTTGTTTTACCCATAACTTCTTCATTTTAAATCCGTTTTGAGTGAATCAAATTTCTATGGTTTCATATTGAACTCTATTTTATGAATCTAAACATAAAAAGTATAGGTTTATAGTCGGAAAAATAAGTTACAAGTCGTTTTTGTAAAGGTAGTCATTTCAGTCGAAAGAACGACGTCTACATGACCATTTTAGAAAACATACTTCCACTTTGAGTTTTACCATAATTTTTGGATATAGTTTCATGTTCATAATAAAAATCATTTTCTCAGAATAACAACTTTTAAATCAAAGTTTATCATAGTTTTTAATTAACTAACCCAAAACAGCCCGCGGTGTTACTACGACGGCGTAAATCCGGTTTTACGGTGTTTTTCGTGTTTCCAGGTTTTAAATCATTAAGTTAGCATATCATATAGATATAGAACATGTGTTTAGTTTATTTTAAAAGTCAAGTTAGAAGGATTAACTTTTGTTTGCGAACAAGTTTAGAATTAACTAAACTATGTTCTAGTGATTACAAGTTTAAACCTTCGAATAAGATAGCTTTATATGTATGAATCGAATGATGTTATGAACATCATTACTACCTTAAGTTCCTTGGATAAACCTACTGGAAAAGAGAAAAATGGATCTAGCTTCAATGGATCCTTGGATGGCTCGAAGTTCTTGAAGCAGAATCATGACACGAAAACAAGTTCAAGTAAGATCATCACTTAAAATAAGATTGTTATAGTTATAGAAATTGAACCAAAGTTTGAATATGATTATTACCTTGTATTAGAATGATAACCTACTGTAAGAAACAAAGATTTCTTGAGGTTGGATGATCACCTTACAAGATTGGAAGTGAGCTAGCAAACTTGAAAGTATTCTTGATTTTATGAAACTAGAACTTTTGGAATTTATGAAGAACACTTAGAACTTGAAGATAGAACTTGAGAGAGATCAATTAGATGAAGAAAATTGAAGAATGAAAGTGTTTGTAGGTGTTTTTGGTCGTTGGTGTATGGATTAGATATAAAGGATATGTTATTTTGTTTTTATGTAAATAAGTCATGAATGATTACTCATATTTTTGTAATTTTATGAGATATTTCATGCTAGTTGCCAAATGATGGTTCCCACATGTGTTAGGTGACTCACATGGGCTGCTAAGAGCTGATCATTGGAGTGTATATACCAATAGTACATACATCTAAAAGCTGTGTATTGTACGAGTACGAATACGGGTGCATACGAGTAGAATTGTTGATGAAACTGAACGAGGATGTAATTGTAAGCATTTTTGTTAAGTATAAGTATTTTGATAAGTGTATTGAAGTCTTTCAAAAGTGTATAAATACATATTAAAACACTACATGTATATACATTTTAACTGAGTCGTTAAGTCATCGTTAGTCGTTACATGTAAGTGTTGTTTTGAAACTTTTAGGTTAACGATCTTGTTAAATGTTATTAACCCAATGTTTATAATATCAAATGAGATTTTAAATTATTATATTATCATGATATTATCATGTATGAATATCTCTTAATATGATATATATACATTAAATGTCTTTACAACGATAATCGTTACATATATGTCTCGTTTAAAAATCATTAAGTTAGTAGTCTTGTTTTTACATATGTAGTTCATTGTTAATATACTTAATGATATGTTTACTTATCATAGTATCATGTTAACTATATATATATCCATATATATGTCATCATATAGTTTTTACAAGTTTTAACGTTCGTGAATCACCGGTCAACTTGGGTGGTCAATTGTCTATATGAAACATATTTCAATTAATCAAGTCTTAACAAGTTTGATTGCTTAACATGTTGGAAACATTTAATCATGTAAATATCAATCTCAATTAATATATATAAACATGGAAAAGTTCGGGTCACTACAATGTAGAACGATGATTATGCTCGGGGTACCGATTGTGATGTTGAGGCATGTGTTGTTGTGGTTTGTGTTGTTGCTGGTGGTACAGTTGATGTCATTGATGTTGTTGAAGCTGGTACATTTTGCACCATATTCTCAAAAAAATCATAACTCAGGCGCGAAGCTCGTTGACTTCTTCAATTACTCTGGGATGATTGTCGGTAAGAACAAGCGAAAGAATAAGGTTTAGAATCTGAGATATTATGTAATCATGACGAGATATTCGGAAAATGAGGTTGAAAATGGTATTACGGACAGGTTCGCCGGTGAGTGCTTCAGGTTCTTTGCCAAAAGGACAATATGGTGGATGAAAGGAATCGCCTTCTTCTTGTCTCCAATGATTAAGTAGACTACGAACCCATCTGATGAATTGGGGATGACTGATTGGTTGATTCATTCTGGTGACGCTGCTTTTGGAGCTTAGGTGAATATCCATGTCGGAATAGCTGTCGGAATAACTATCGGAATAGCTATCGAAATCTGAGGGACTCGAACTGGTTGAGGGATTCATCTCGTACAATCAGATGAGGGATTTTCGATAAGAAATAGATTATAGGATGTAGATTAGTACCCTGCAATACATAATTTACATATGCATATATAATACTAAAATCCCATAAGTTACGGAGGAATCTACGGAAGCTGTCAGGAAAAGTCTATAGTAACATATACGCTAAGATATGAATTTTATCTATGCACTGTCTATTCAATAGAGGCAGTAAGACATGTCTAGACGTTAAGGATGATAAGCAAATAATTTTCGACACGAAATGATAAGCAAAACTTTTGACATGCAGACACGGTCGAAGTCTAGAACCACTAATGCATCTAAACAACTATCAGTTAGACACACTAATGCAAGACCTGGTTCGCTAAGACCACCGCTCTGATACCAACTGAAATTCCCCGTCCTAATCCATCTGGACGAAGTCATCAACATTTGATCCCAGAGTGATGATCGACTCCAAGTAGTGTCCTTAAAATGAGCAAATGCACAGCGAAAGATTTCTTTCATACCTGAGAATAAACATGCTTTTAAGTGTCAACCAAAAGGTTGGTGAGTTCATAGGTTTATCTTAAAACAATAAAATTCATCATTTTGATAGACCACAAAATTTAAATGTTGCATGGTACAAATGGCCCCGAATCCTATACCCACCTGTAATGTACATGCTATATCTTTTAAATACAGTACATCTTTCTCGTGTACGAAACCATTTTCATAAATCATAGTAACCGTACACATATCTTGTGCACAAAAATAACATACACATAACCTGTGTACAAAATCATTCTCTCGATATATAACATTCACATCAACTGGTGGCAATTATCATGTCCACATAATTCAATGGTGCCAATTATCATGTCCACATAATTCAATGGTGGCAATTATCATGTCCACATAATTCAATAATAATCCGCAGAACTTCTGTCTGCATAATAATTCATTCGAGGAATGTTTTGCTTGTGTCTATCTCGTCAAACATTTATAAAAAACATTTCATGTATTCGCAGTTCAAAATATATTTCAAAAGCATTTAATAAAGCAGTTATAAAAACAGCGCATGTATTCTCAGTCCCAAAAATATAAAGAGTAAAAGGGAGCAAATGAAACTCACCTAATATATTTTGTAGTAAAAATACATATGACTATACTGAACAATGCAGGGTTGGTCTCGGATTCACGAACCTATATCATTTATATATATATATATATATATATATATATATATATATATATATATATATATATATATATATATATATATATATATATATATATATATATATATTAACACATATAATGGTAATCAAATAATTACATCTATTAATTATATAATATTTATATATTTAGTGTTGTAGTTTATATAGAATTTGCACTACATTTTGTCTATATAATATAACTTAAATTATATATTATATATATGTTTATTTTGTATATATATATATATATATATATATATATATATATATATATATATATATATATATATATATAAAGGTTAATATGTTTAATATATATTTATAGGTAATATAAATATACTTTGTGTACAAAATTTTTATTTGTTATAATATGATAATAATAATGAAAATGGTAAGTTTAATAAATAAAAAAAGGTGGTTCTAATAATTAGTAGAATTTTCATAATAATGATATTTTAAATAATTATGTTTGTAAAAATAATATTACTAATAATAATAATAATAATAATAATAATAATAATAATAATAATAATAATAATAATAACCATAGTAAAAAAAATTAAATAATTGAAAGACTACCTTTATGTAATAAGCCTTAAAAAAAATTAATGCCTTTGCCCGGGCTCGAACCCGCGACCCCTAGTTTAACACACAACACCCTAACCATTGCTTCGCGATTGTTTTACTGATTTATTCTATAACCATAATATATTTAACTCGTCTTTTTATTTCACCTTCTTCTTTAAAAGAAATACACTCGACTGGGATCAAAACCATATCTTAACCATAATCGTTCATCATAATCATCTAATTATCTTCCTAAGCTAAATCATCATCATCCCATCATATAGTGTTCATCACAGAATCATACACCTAACTATACCATCATCATCGTCAATATCCATTTTAATCACCAAATCATCAAAATAATACTACCATCATCGTCTAATATAACCATTATGCAGCATCACATTTATCCTCCCATTAACATCGTTATTAGATTGATGATTTAATGAGAGAACATCCAAAGCAGCAGCCCAACGAAAAGATGATTTGATCTTGGCCCAACAATAGGATAAGGTTTTCGGCCCAATTCTAAAACAGGATCTCGGAAGTCCAACTAGAAGTTGAAAATATACATTTGGGCTTTGTGAATTCGGTTTGATGATGCGACATGGGATATATAATATTTGTTAAGTTTGGCTTTTGGTTTAAATACAGAAAAAGTAAACCGAAACATAGCAAGTGGAAGACTAAAAAAAAATGTATATCGATGATGAGGATTCAATTCGTTCGCACATGATTCAATAACCAACCACTCAAATATCTTTTGACAAGTGGGTTTAATCATCATGGATCAGTGACATAATTTACAACAGTTTAGCTGCTTTGTTTGAGTAAAAAAAAATATCGAACATGATGGTTATGTTTAAAATAAACGAACAGTAGCAGTGGTTTAGCAACATCGATGGGGTTCAATAGTGACGGTTTGTGGTGGTGGTTCATGGCCAAATTAGATGGAGAAAAGAGAGATTAGTGAGAGAGAGAGAGAGAGAGAGAGAGAGAAGAGATATGGAGAATGGTGGTGGTGGTTGTGAGGTAAAACAACAATTGATTAACAGTGAATGGTGGCTTGGTGGTTTCGGTTAGTAACTGTAACCTGTAATAATGTTAGAGTGACAAGTCCAACGATCAGCAATAATGTTTTTGATGGTGTGGTCCTCGATGGTTGTTAAAGATAATCGGATGGTGATGATTTTGAGTGGAAGGTTAAAGATGGTTGTCGAACAAGGACCGGATGAAAGAACAACATCTTGCAAAGGAACATCGCCATTATTCCATGCCATAATCATCATGTTGTCATCACAACATTCTCGTACAGTATACGAAAGATAATCCTTTTCAAGTTTGATCCTTTCATCATTGTCTCCTGGTCACTGTTTTCAATTTACGTTCCATTGAAGTGAGAAATTTAAGAGATTATTTGATAAATTAACGAGGAGCCAATCATGATCATGTTTATTTTCATAACCAGATATTGAAATGAATTCCATAAAAAAAATATATAGTTTATGAGTTCACTAGAAGGGATATATGGAACTTGAAGTTTGATCTCTTGAAACCTTTTAATGAAAGAATGGAATACGTACAATCACTGTTGGGTTTAGTGGAAGTAATTTAGTGGTTGTAGTTGTTTGATGGTTCCCTTATGTCCACTAGCTGGAGTATATAATATATAATATACTAATAATTAATAATAACCGATTTCACATGTGAAAGAAAGCAGGGAACAGCTAAGCAATTGAATTCATCGTACCGACACTTCTTACGGACTTTGTACCGGGCGAAATCAGTGGCGGATAAAAGTGTTCAGAAAAATCTCAAATTTTTATTTTAAGTTCCATTAATTATTTCGGTCATTATAATATAAAATTCAGTCATTAATTCAATAAATAAAAATTACATCAACTGTCCCTCCCATTTATGGGTAAAATATAAAAAGTGTTAAAATTAAATAATTAAATCCTAAATATACTTTTAATAAGCCTATAACTTATATAACTCATTTTCGGATCCCCGTTTATTTTAAAATTACATAAGTTCGAATTTAACCTTTTGAATGATAAACGAGTGTTATTATTGTTTCCTAAATGAATTCAAAACCATTTATTTTCGAATTACATAAATATATATTAACTAACAATTTAATTATAAATTCAAATCATTAAATCATATAATACTTTATTTAATATCTCTAATTAATGTTATATATATATATATATATATATATATATATATATATATATTAATACAAGCAATATTATATATACCTATATATATATGTATATATACATATTTATTTACACGCAATGTTCGTGAATCGTCAGAAATATCCAAAGGTCAATTTCATACATGAACACAGTTCAAAGTTTTTGAGACTTCAACATTACAGACTTTGCTTATCGTGTCGAAACTATATAAAGATTAAGTTTAAATTTGGTCGGAAATTCCCGGGTCGTCACACCATGACCATGCAACTTGATAATGTTTCTCTTGGTTCTTTGGCATAATTGATGAATATGCGATTATAATCGATGAGATCATATCCTACCCGCGAATATCATAAAGATGTTACCTTGATATATTGACGATATTAAATTCAAACAAGTGAGTTGTCACCTCCTATATGCATTTACAAACAAACACTCCATGTAAAAGTGTACTTTTCGATTGCATTTACAAATAGCATTTTATAAATTGTATACAAGTATTTGCTAAAAACATACCGTGAATTTTAGGACATATAGAAGAGTGCCAAAACTTCTTTATTCACAGCATCAACACTTGTTCAAATTTCAACCATTGTGGATCAAAATCCTAATCTCTTTTAAATTTCTACACTTTAAACTAATGATACACATGATGGCATCAATAGCAAGTTATCTTACCTTAGTGGCATGAGTGGAGCTGACACATCAAGACCCATGTAAATCCACTAAGACAATGTGCTTCTTCTCCCTCACTAACTTTAAGAATATACTGATCGGTTATGGAAGTTTAACCAAAAAATAAAATAAAAATAAACATATAGTCAGAGTTTATATAAATGTGTTGAAATGAAAACCAGATTGTTAACACAGAGAATGGAAAACATATTGATTAAATTATAAACTTAGTACATCATATTCCATTATCTTGGGTCATACCAGTTGTGACCAAACCTAATTAGCTAAACTAATACTTTGTTTTTTGACCACTCATTGAGGCCCAAAGCTAGAATCAAAAGACAAGTAATTTACTTCACTTAAACTTAGGAGTACAACCATACAACATTGCCTGTGTCGTTGCTAAGTGTTGGTTGGCATTTCCCTATAACCAAATAAAGAAACATAACACAAAAATGGTATATAAAAATACAAATTCCAGTAAAGGTATAAAAATAAGAGTTTTACCTACATGCCATTGTAAAAAAAAAGACACTACCCAAAGAAACACCATATCAATAGCATACCCAAAAGTACAAGCACGATGTTGTTGTAAAATATAATAACAATAAAACAATATTAATGTCAATATCAAATACCCTTTACATAAAGGTGTAAGCTTGTTCTCTGAAGCAAATGAAATAAACAAATTACTACCTCCGTCAAATTTTAGAAATTAAAGCATTTCAAAAGTTTAAATGTGTAAAAATATAAATTCAAATAATCTTGTTCAAAATGAAGTTTGAATATTGATTTAATTAAATTGAATACTATAGTAAAAATTATTTCACAAGTAGGTATTAATTTTGGCCCAAAATTGTATGAAACATAAATTTAACCAAGTTTTTTTTTTAATAGGAAAATTATATTTAATAACTGTTGTATATTAAATCTTATTCAAAACCCTAAACTTAAAACTAAACCCTAAGATTTATAGTATAAACCATAAACCTAAACCCTAAGATTTATAATATAAACCCTAAAAATTATTGAATCAACATACTGATCTCAAATCTATACCCTAAAAATTGAGTCTGCATTCAGGAATTATAAGTGGCAATTACAGTAGACAGCAACATACGTTTTACACAATTACCAATTAAAATTGCCGATTAAAACACAAAAGATAACAACATAAATACGGTTTAAAATTGAAAATTAACAAAAGACAAGTACACAACAACATAAGTTAACAGATCATAGATGAAAAATTGGAAGTTACCAATTAAGATTTGAAGGTATAGGATTTGATATTGAAGAGTGTCACAAACGTATTGGCGTTTAGAACCTTCGATTACTAATTTGGTGTCATCCAATTTGAAGAAGATATATCGCCGAAGAAACTAATCGATTACATTATAGCTGAAACGTATTGGATTTGATTTTGATGGGTCAAATTTGTTAGTCTTTCTAAAGTGTATATTTGATAACTCCCAAATTGAACGGAACCCTTAATTTTGTTAGATGGTACCGTGTTTTTAATTAGAAGGGTATTTTAGGGATGGAGTATATGTAAAATTGATTTATTAGCTAATTTTTTAGTGGATGATTAAGGACCATTGGATCAAGGGATATTATAATGTAATTTTTTAATCTAACGGTAATTAAGGGGGTTTTGAAAACATTTATTAGCTAATCGAGACTCTCTTTTAATGTATATATAGTGATATATTAGCTATAAAGAAATCCCTTTTTCGAGTATTAGTGTTTTCCACTTTGTGTTATATTTTTTTTCGAAGTTACAACTTGTTTGTTTTATTATTAGTAATTCAACATTAGTACTTAAACTATTTTGGATTTTGGTTTCTTATTAATCAACCAAATATCATTATATAAAATATAACTATTTTGATAAACGAATTTTAATTCGTCCCTAAAAAAGTCCCGCGAATTCGCGGGTCTTAAGCTAGTATTAGTTAATAAGTTATTAAAAATAAAAGATCCACGGCTGATAATTTAATATGGAAAATTATATCTAATGTTCCAGTTTCAATTCGAGTACGTAATAAAAGTTTCTTATCACATGATAGTAATAAAATTAAATTTAAAAAAAAATAAATATATATATATAGAACATGGATATAGATTTTGCTAAACAAAAGTTTAAATTAATTGGTAATGTTAATTTTAATTTTTAGTTTCTGCCTTTTTTTTTCTTTTTTTTTTAAACTCCGTCGTGGAGACATTAAGCGGTCTATAAAAGCGCATGCCAAAAGCGTAACCTTTTCATTCACCCAAAAATTAGTATTCTTTCGATAGGGTTAGGGTTACCGTCAATTTCCATAAACAAAAATCCTGCAGCAGATTAAACAACAACGATGTCGTCGTCAACAACTAAGGTGATCGTTCTGAAAAGCTCCGACGGAGAAACGTTTGAAGTTGAAGAGGCGGTTGCGTTGCAATCACAAACGATTAAGCATATGATTGAAGATGATTGTGCTAATACTATTATTCCGTTACCTAATGTCACTACTAAGATCTTATCGAAGGTAATCGAGTATTGTAAAAGACATGATGAGGAGTCAATTAAGAATGATGATAAAGAAGCCGAAGTTGATCTTAAAGCGTTTGATGCTGATTTTGTTCAAGTGGATCAGGATACGCTTTTTGACCTAATCTAGGTTCGTGTTTTTCTCTATTTTCGCTGTTCTTTTTATTTTATTTTATTATTTATCGATTTATTTACTAGAAATCTAGAATACTTATGATTGTTATGTGTGTTTTGATGGTTTTTGGATAATAATTTCGTAATTATTAGTTTATTGCGATTTTTACAAACAGAGACACACACATATTGTTTATTAATTAAGGATTAATATCTAACTTGATTACTGGTAGAGGATATTATCACTGAATAATGTGCTGGTTTCTTTTGACTAAATTATTGTGTTGCTTGTGTTTGTTAAGGGTTTTTGTTGGTTGTTGTATAATGTGATTTTTTACTCTGTATAATACTCTATTTGTTGCATGGTCTCTAGACCTTATTACGTTGTTTCACTTAAATAGTTAAATTTGCTGTATCTGTTAGGGGGTAGGATTGACATTGGTATGAAGCTTTGTCCGGTTGGTTGTGGCTTTTTAAGACCCTATTTAACTCAGCGTGATCAACCCAAAATCACCACCATCACGCCCCCAACCCATGGCGTGATGAGTCCATCACATGGAAGAAAATGGGGTGCTGGGGTTTTCAGCCAATCACAATTTAATTAATTCTATTTATAATTAAATTACATCAATTAAAATAATAAAATAACTCCATCACACAACTATTACCCCCTACCACTACAAACTTCATCACGCCATCACCCCATCACATTTGCCAACTCAGCACTATACCACACAAAAACTCCATCACCCCCATCACCCCCATCAGCATTATATATGGTTAATGGTAGTAAATAATGTTATTGAATAATGTGTTGGTGTTTGGCGTGCTATTTGAGAGTAAACTTTAGTTTTGCTGGTTGTTGTCAAGGGCTTTTAATGTTTATTGTATTATGTGTGTTTAACTCTATATGTTTGTATGATACACTTTATCTGTCAATGTAGCTTTCTTGTTAGGATTGCGTCCTGCTTATGTATCCTTTTAGTTCATGTTACTCAAACATTTGTTTACAGTTCTTTTAGCCTTTCGAGATTCATTATTTAATATCTGCTTATCATTTGGTTAATCTTTGTTGTTACATTTTATACTATGGTCACTTCATAATTCATTAGGTTTCACTTTTGTTTTTGCCTACAGAGGATTTAATTTCACATCTTCATCTCATTTGGTCACGCTGCTTAGATGTTTGATATTTGTGGTTTACTAGTAGAATTTGTTGTAGGTTTGTTATGTTTGCCATGGTTTATATTCTAAGGTGTTGGTATGTATTTTATTTTAGGCTGCTAATTATCTGGACATCAAGAGCTTGTTGGATTTGACATGCCAAACTGTGGCGGACATGATAAAGGGAAAGACCCCGGAAGAGATTCGAAAGACGTTTCACATCAAGAATGATTATACACCAGAGGAAGAAGAGGAGGTTCGTAGAGAGAATGCTTGGGCATTTGAGTAATTTTGATTCATTTATCTCTCTTTTTAATAAGTAGTAATCCGTATGTAGGAGGAGTATATAATTGGGGTCTTATGTGCTTTCTTTATCAAAACTTGCAACTTCCCTTCCCGAATGTGGTCTCTTTCGTTTTCTAATGTTTTAGTTTTGCTACCTTTAGTTGGTAATTTAATTTTTATTTTTTTTGTGATGATTTAATTCTGTATTTATTCTAATTTTTTTTTAAAAAATATTCATGTGAAATGTTATTTCGATCCTCCGTCATCGTGACATTAAGCAGTCTATAAATCCGCATGCCAAAGCGTAACCTTTTCGTTCCCCCTAAATTTAATCCTTCGTTTGTTAGGGTTTGGGTTTTCAAACAATTATTGCTATCTTATAAGTATTCTAGTTATAGGAATTAAATTATTATTACTATTTTTCATACTTTCAAGTGCTAACAAATAGTTAATGACTTTCGTATACTATTAAGTTGATTACTAGATTTAAGAGCCCGTTGCACGGGAAACGTATAATCAAACTAAATCGAAAAGTAAAATGTTGTATCATTTGAAGTTATGATTAGGACAGTTATATGTTAACACAAAAGTCGTCAAACGGGTCAAAGTGTCCAAATGAGCTCGTGCATTGCACTAAAGTTAGATATACACGAAAAAGTAAATAAATGAAGGATTTCGGTACTTGTGAAGAATCCGGTTGTGCTCAAGTTCCAAATCCAAGTGTCGCACCTATCATTAAGAGAAAAAGAATTGATAAGTACATTTAGTTCGTTAAGTTCAGATAATACTCGACCTCTTGGAGGTCTAGTCCACGCCCATATGCCACGACAAACTCCATTCAGGATATCCACTTTTTTCTTGATGGTTGCGTCTTTTTTGGTTTCTAAACAATACAATCAGAGAAAGACGTTTTGTAATACAAATTATTTAAAAACTAATATCTTATATATAGAACCATTAAATCAAAATTAGATGAGAAAAAATGACATATAACTGATCTCTAATGATCTCTAGTAAATGCATACACATCTTATGTAAGTTAGGCAAAGCATAAACTTTACCACAACCTGATCCTGCAACCATTTCCTTGACATCTGCCCTTCCAACAATTCTGAAAGCCTAAAAGACAAACCCCAATTGATTATTTTAACTCATTTTATCACAATGTTTATTGTAATTATTAGTGATACTATGAGACAAAAAAAAAAAAAAAAAAAAAAAAATCGCAGCCTTTTGTTTAATCTTAATAGCTTGAATGACTTTGTAGATGCTTCTTTGATTAAATGATACCTGATACTTGAGCTCTCATACGTGCTTTAAAAAAATCACAAAATGACCACACTTGACTATTAGTTAGATCTTATACTACACCTAATACTTAAAAGTAAGTGTATGCACCAATGTATGATTATATAAGCAACTAAAGTCTGAGTAAGAGTGTTATGAAGCAGCTACATATTAGTCAATATTGTATTTAGTATATTTAGTCAAAGATAATGAAACTGACTTGTATCAAATTACCGTAACAATAGGATAGACTCAAGAGATAAGTGCATGTGCTTAATCTCCCAAAGTAGCTGATAGTTAGCTAAATACGTTTTGTATATATACGGGTGATGTGTTAAAACGTAACCTTTAAAATGAAGACAATATGCTTAATAATTAACACATAATACAGGCAACTAAAACCCGATCATGCAGTAACTAGCAAGTAAATTGACCAGTTCGATCCACAGGGAGAAGTTTGTTTTTAAGATTTTACCACGATTAATTATTCTAAAAGGGATGTTTTGTGTTTGAAGTTGTATTTTTGTTTAACGAAACAGTAAATAAATATAGTAATTAACAAGAATGAGAATGCGGTGTTTACTTATATGCTTGATAAATGACAGGGATTGTTCTTTTATAATTAAAACCGTTATGTAATAGTTACAATAGAACAGTTTATATCAATTTCACAATTTCTATGAACTTAAGAGCTATGTTTAATCAACAAGATTCTTTCGTGGTTGAATTCACATAAAACCTAGTTTACTAAAATCACTCTAAGTAAACTACATGATTGTATATCCTAAATATCGTTCAATTATACATCCTATACTCACATATAGGTGGCTAGATCACTAGGTGTTGAAGTATAAGCTATGGTCTTTGATAAATTCACATAAACCAAGTCATAACTTACATAATTGAACTAGGATACAAGGATGATTACAACTATGGATCTTTTGAAAGAACATGGTGATTTAGATTGATTAACTAACTAGATTCAACCCGGTTAAACTCACATGAAACCTGAATTACAACAATCACTTGAGGTAATTTCATAACTATGTTGCTTCGGAACTTATTCAATTACCGAATTAAACACATAACAAAATCACTTAAGTTTATGCATCTAATCGTCTAGATTACTAGGTGTATTGAAGTATAGATTGTTTTCCTAGTTAACTCACATTAATAGGTTGCAATCTATATAATTGAAGTAATGAACTAAACAAGCATAACAATGGTTCTTATGGTTGAACTAGATAATTTAATCAATCAAACATATGTGTAACTAGCATAACATCAAAGTATAGAATAATCCCAAGCCATAAATCTTACATTGAAGCAAACACACAAGACTTTTAGCCTAACATAATCATAGTAGAACTAATGAAACAGTAAATACAATTCGAATTCATGTTTAAAAGATATAGAACAAAAGTACCAATAGTGATGAATGATCCTAGCTTAATCTTGATGTTGAAAGAGTGGAGATTGACTTACAGCCTTCGTTGAACCTTGAAAATCGTATTAGAACTAAGGGAGAACGTAGTAGTGAAGGTATATGAAGTATGTAACCAAAGGCTCTATTAAATAGGCTAAAAAGTTAGGTAAAATGGCCAGAAATTGACCAGATGCGCCGCATCTCTTTGGGATGCGCCGCATCTCTTTACGTTCAGTAGATTCCAGCTCGATTATGCACTCAGGACTGTGATGGCCCCGTCAAAACACTTAACGGCTCCGTCACTTGGTCCCACAGCTTGATCGAACTTAAATGAATTTAATAAATGGCATTGCATTCTTTTATATCAAAAGTTTCCCAAAAAGGAAAGCATACCAAAATATGTAGTTTAAAAATAACCCAACATATTAATAATCCAAAGTTGACACAAAAACATTGTCAACAACCCACAAGTATTAATTATTCAAAAACCGAATGCAAGCCAAAGTTTCATAAATTGTTTCATAAAAATCTGCCCAAATGCATGCAGACTCTTCTAAACACAGCGGAAGCATCACATAAACTCAAGTACTTGTGAAAACATGCGAGTAAACTGTCAACACAAAGGTTGAGTGAATTATAGGTTTAAATAATTGAATAAACTTTAGACCACAAGATTTAAAAATGTTAGAAAACATTAAACATTATTCCATTATCAATGAGTGTAACACCCCGTCAAAAATCCCTTTAACGGAATGTTAACTCTGGTCCCAGTGCTTGGCTTGACTTCTACTTAACAGCAATATTCTACAGCGGAAGCAATTAATACCTGAGAATAAAACACGCAAAACAGATCAACAACAATGTTGAGTGAATCTACAGGTTTTAAGTAAACAATACAGTATGTTTAAAAAATAACATTTCAAAGATGTTTATTAGTGGAAGACCACCAAGGTTTAACGTTAAAAGTTTGTAGACAACACCGTGTCCCATTTCAAAAGTTTTTTGACATGACCATGTCAAGTTTCAATCATTTGTAGACAATACCATGTCAAGTTTCAAATATTCGTAGACAATACCATGTCAAGTTTTATCTCATTTGTTCGTAAACCACAGTTTTAAATAACGTTGTATAGTATCTGAAAACAGTTATCAGAAAATAGTTTAAATTCCTTGACCACGAGATTTTACAAGTACAACTCCAAGTTGCGAAACGTTAGCATAATCTATGAGCACCCGAATACTAGCAATGACCCGAGTATAGAATCCACTATACCCGCCTTTACCTCATAAAAATGTTATACACTTGTACGAATGTATTATGTTCAAAATAAATGCACCACAGTTTTTATAGCGGGTGAGGTTGTCAACCTAATGGATCCGTCCATCTAAATTGTGCCTACACCGATGGTATTTAAAGTATTCAAGCTAGAGGCTTTGTGTACAAACTCAATATGCAGATATAGTACTCGTGTCAATACAAAAAGCATTTGATAATATAAGTATAACAACGTGTATTCTCATCCCTGAAAACATGTAAAAAGTGGGACTGTAGACTCACCTTTGAATAAAGCTCGGATTAAAAAGTGGACAATTTACTTGTACGGTTTATAGCCGAGTAATGCAACCTAAGTATATGTATTTAGGTTGGTCAATAAATATGTCTTAAACAAGTGTGGTTTCATAGTATAAGTTATTTTATTGCTCGAATCGACGCGTTTCAAAGTAGAAGTCAACAGACAATCAACTAATTCATGCAAGTCAAACAAAGTCAACCGAAGTCAAACCAAAAGTCAAACTTGGTCAAAGTAGTCAACCAAAGTCAACATCAGTAGGTTCATGTCAAATGTTGGTCAACATGTCAAACCTAAGTCAAACAACACGTTTTATGTCATACATGGTCAATTTCACAATTTCAGTTTATCGTTGTGCACAAAGTTCATGTACATTTAGCAAACTTAGCATATTATCTCATAGTACAAAATTTATGAAAACATGGCAAACTCCAGATCATAAGTATACTCAAAATCGATTTCAAAAAGTCTGGCCAGGGTCTCATAAGATAATTAAAAGTCAGGAATCAGAAGGGATATATTTATGGTTTGCCAAGTTAGTTTCTGACCGCGCACTGATTTCGTTTTGGCTATAACCGGAGTTAGGGACATGTAATTGATACAAGACCAGTGGCCATGGTTCTAGGACAAGTTATACTAACACATATAAAAAATTGAGCAATTTTGGTTTAGCCAATTTGTACAGTTTATTCATGCAAGTTGAACATTCAGTTTTTCAGCTCAAATCAGAATTTACATAAAGTATGGCTCTATTGTGCCCAATGCATAAGGTTTCAGAGATTGACATAAACTAACAATAAGTCACATATCATGTTAAAATTCATATTCCAGAATCTTACATGTTCATTCAATAAACACAATCAACAGAGTATAAAACAGAGAGCAATTTACAGATTCGATTCTAGTTTCGCTAGTCACATTCGCACGCGATTACCCAAAGATATAGATACAATTAGCCTATGATATCTACATGAAAGATGAAGTACTTTTTGTTTAAATTTCAAATATGCAAAGCTTTAAATCCAGAAGTTAATACATTTTATCATATAAGGCTGTTTTCATGCAAGTGCTGTATAAATCAACTTTTTTACTAAATCGAGCATATCTCAGGTTATACATAAGTAAACGACATGATATCCTAGTGTAAATTGTGTGTTTTTAAATTACCTATCCAGTGGTATTAATTTCACAAGCCAATTCATGGTCTATAAAACCCAGATTTCGGATTACACAACAAAAACACAACGTTAATTTAAATGGACATAACTTGATCATCCGGAAACGAAATTAAGCGAATCCAAAGCCTAAAATCAATAGTTTTTCGCAAGGATTCTGAATATCACATAATATCATACATTTAAAAAGTCAAAATTTACTGTACATGCAATAAACAATTCGGTTTTCGCATTAATCAATCAAAACGAGCAATTTATCGCATCTAGTATTCATCAAACATCAAGACTTGAGCAATAGACAACCTAATCCATGAAACTTAAACAAAAATCAGATTTTAAAGATTAGGGTTTATGTAATTATACCTTTGATCACAAAATTAATGATACGCACGCGTAGAGAACGACGATCGGAGCAAGATTGATCAAACGAGTAAGAGCAAACAAGCAAGTTTGATGGTTAATTTGTGTGTGTGTGTGTGTATGTGTTTGATGTGAAGAAAAAGAGAGGGAGGAGGAATGAGCTGCATTTTTCATAGTTAGGATGGAATGAGAGGATTATCTAACTAGTTATTTAGTGCTTAAAATCAAAAGTCAACAAACATGGGCCTAAAAATCAATAGTCAACAAACATGTGCCTAAACTAATAGTCAACATGCATTGGCTACTCATGGGACCAAGGATGATGAGGTATGAGGTCATGGCCATGTGATCTTGGGCTCGGGTCTCGGGTTCGTTTTGTGTAAAAGCTCGTTCGCGCGTGGTTCGTTTCGAGTGCCGTTAACCGTACCGAATCTCCGGAACGTTAACTAGTCGTTGAAACAAAATCACCGTGTTTAATTCATTAAGTAAATAATAAATTAAATTTCTTTCGTAAGTTCAATAATTATTAACAATAATTATTCTATCGTTTTTCTGAGTTCCGTTAACTGAAAAGTTTTCTAGGCGATTAACTTTAATCGTGTCATTTCTAGTTTAATTCGTCAACCGAATTAAGTTTACTAATTAATATAACATATTAATTCAAGTAATCCACTAAGGATCAAGTACGCATTTAATTTCTTTAAATAAAAAAAAAAAAAATTCACGTAAGTTCCATTAACTAACTAACGGACAGTTAACTAAAGTAACGGAAAAAGTTGGGTTGTTACATTACCTCACCGTTATTGAAATTTCGTCCCAAAATTTGGATGATGGCAGTTATTGATGAAAATAAAATATTTTCGTATCATTAGAAATCCACGTTTCAACGTGAGCTTGAATTCTATAACGAAGTTTGCAAATAAAGTTTATACTTGGCTTGAATAGTTTGTCTTTCCAGACGTAAGCCTTCATAGATTCTTTTAATAAAAGAATTTGGTCATATACGAGTGTTTCGTCAAATAATATGATAAGATTAAATAATCTTTCGAGATCTCTATACGGATGGACTTCTAAGGTCCGTTCGGTTTCGTAATGAATACCAGTTAAGTGTATAGAATTTCTTATCATCAAGAATATGAATGAAATGATTCGGTTATGTGTAAAAATACGACTGAATATGTCACTAATGGATGTATTGAAGTAATAGTTGTCCGCCTTGACTTTTCGATGTAATCACTATTGATTCTCCTAAATTCAAGGGATTTGAATATAATCGTTTGAAATCTGTGAGATTTGAATCCCGGTAATTAAGGAAATTAGAATCCTTTTCTTTTTGATTTAATACGATTATCTTAATCGGCTAACGCGTTGCTATGGTAAAAAGTTCTGATATAAATTAATCATCTCTGCGGCCTTGTTTTCTCAACCTTAATCTTCTTACTTTCAAGATTCTATTTTCGAAAATTTTGTGAAGATGCTTCATCCGCTCTTGATTTTCGTTACTATTTTGACTGTGTATACAGTCATTCTTCTTTTTAGTCTACCACCAGAAGAATCTCTGTTTTTCTATAATGCTCTAGGGGTGACAGTATTTTTAATTCTACCACTCCTCTATTTTTCAATACTTATTGATATAAATGGTTTATGATCTTCCATGTTTGTTGTCTTTTATATTCTGACCTATTTTTCGAAGACTCATGCTTTTTATCCAAGAAGATCTTCAACTTGTTCTTCTATACATGGTCAAATAATACTGATCAATAGCCGATGATGATGCAAAAACATTCGCTGTTCATCGTCATAGTATCCGTTTTCACCTTGTTTTCTCTTCTCGACTTTAAATCAAGCAAGTAATGGTCCAGAATTCGTAGGTATGAAGTTTTGAATAATCATAATATACAAGGTAGAAATGAAAGGTAATAGCACGATTTGATTTGTCAAATTACCAGAATATTCGAAAAAGACCGAATCATCAAGAAATATATTTCCTTGATATGTTTAGTAGTTAAATAGAATGAAAGAGTTATGTAACATGGTTCATGATGATTGTAAGGTCTGTGAATCATCATCTTCCATTAGAAATTCAGCATGACTTCGGAGCAAGATATTCTCTAAAGATATCATCGGATCCAGAATTACCTGGATTCTTTGAATATAAGGTTTGGTCCTTGTATTTGTCCTTGGTCTCCTTCATGGTTAGCTCAATCCGTTTTTCAGTTCCAAATCTGAGCTTTTTCAATACGTTATTCTTTATCATCAAACTTTTGTCCATTAAGACCATCTATAGCTTTTGCTGCTTCGTCAGCATTCTCAAGGTTAACGAATCTGAATCGTTGGTTATTAATCCGAGATGGTTTCAAGAGATTTTATTTTTAGATGATTAAACGCTGATTGTAATCGTTAACGGATCTAATGGTTGACGAATAGGGGTTGTTGATTTCAAAAGTAATGAATGATAATTTCGATGGTTTGATGTGATAATTCATCATAGAATACAAATGAATATAATTCATGAATGTAGTGATCTTTAGGAAGATAACACTTGCTAAAGCTTTACTTAGATTCCGATACGTCAAAATCATAATATGTAGTAGTTGTTCTTTAGTGAACGGATACACATATCTTGTGAGTGTAATTAGTATAGTTACTGATTATTGAATCAGAATTTGAAGAATGTATAATGTAACATATTAATGTGAGATATAAATATTTCTCGGATTTTACCTACCCGTTAAATATTTTTACAATTTACAGTTTGTACAGAAGGGTTTTTAATTACAATTTTTATGAAGATATATATTCGTATTTATTCTTCAGATGTAATCATGGATTTAATGAGTTAATATAATATTAAACTCATTTAATTTAAGGTTGAAGATAATCTCCAAAGCCTTAGAGATTTCATAATTGTCGCGAAATATTTTGCTAATGAAGTTATGAATCAATACTTCATCGTTCATTGTTTATTGATATACCTCGGTATATGATATTGATGCTCGTGGAGTTCTTGTGAAATTTACAAGGCACGAATAATGTTTTCTAGAAAGTTTCGAGTACATCGAAAATAGAAGTGAAAAATCAAACATGTATTTGAATAATACACTTAGTTTATTATGAAATGGAGTTTATTGTGCTGAAGCAGTGATTAATGATTGTTAAGTCATTAACGAAGGATGTACATCATAGCATATTAATGATATTGTAACGACCCGGATTTTTCCGATCGTTTTATACTTATGAGATTAATATTTACATAAAATAAACCTTACCAACATGATAAGCAATCCAAACTATTGAGACTTATGTTTTTGAAAAGAGTTTCACACAACGTTTGACCGTCCAATTTGACCGATGATATCACGAACTATATAACACACGATAATTATACGATTATGTATATGTACATATCTATACATATTTAACATGATTTAAGGATGGTTTAACATTTCATTGTAAACTAACAACAATGAGTTATAAGTATACTTTGAGACCACTAACTTAAGTTTTCAAAACGATAACTATATGTAACGTTCTTTGACATATATACTTACAATCTATAATGTGTTGGTGATCTATGTCACCAATATGATTTAAGTGTAATGGGATTAATTTGTAACCAAAATAATCTTGATAAATATCGAACAAATTTGGGGAAGTGTGGAGTGCACACTTGTTTGAACTTATCTTGATTATGACGGGGGTTCGGGGGCAGCGCCCCCGATAAGCGGGGTCCAAGGGGTGGCAACCCCTGGCGGGGTCCAAGGGGCAGAGCCCCTGGCTGGGGTCGATAAGAGGGAATAATCTTTTACCGTATTATACCCATCATCTATACGTATTTACTATTGGTAAATACACATAAAATCAATATCCTTATCAGCCTTAGATCTGCCCTAGATAAGAGGGAATCTTATTTGTAAGCTAGCATACATTATTACTCAAAAATTCAACACAATAATTTGTCTTTGTTCCCTCAACAACCAAACTGTCCTATAAGTATCACCATCACCTTGGTTTTTCATTTCATTCTTACAACCATATTTCTCTAACCAAAAATACACTCTTAGGAACTCTAAGTGTTCTTCACAATCTCAGCAAATACTCATGAAGAACTAGCTTCATGAACAACCTATAATCATCATAAGAAAGTTTGATCAAGATTATTTTCTATCTTTTCCAGTAGCTTTATCCAAGTAACTTGAGGTAGTAACCTTATTCATAATCTTATTCGATTCATATTTATATAGCTATCTTATTTTGTGTTATAAAATTTTTAACAACAAGAACATAGTTTGAATGATTTCAAACCTGTTCGCAAACTAAATAGATCCTTCTAATTTGATTTTTAAAACACTTCAAAACCTGTAATATATCATATTATAACAAAATCAGATTAATCATATCTTGGCTAATTAACATAATATTTAATATATATTTACTTATGATTTGATTTTATATATTTCAGGACCACCCGTAAACAACACGAGAAGATTAATCATAAGACCTCATGATTGTACGCAACACGTCATCTGACAACACGGTACTTTATGTACGCAACACGTCATTTGACAACATGGTACCATGGGTCGAGATTAATTCTGATCAATACGAATACGATGGGGTCTTTATTTATTTTATTGAGCAACTAATTGTGGACCATTAACAACAGACTGCTAACTACGGACTAAGAAAATATTAAAAGTATTATAAGTATATATATATGTAACGATTACTTGAAAAGAAAATATGTTGATATATTATATATATGGTTAGGTTCGTGATATCTATCAGAGACCAAGTCGAGTTAAATACCTTCAAGGAAAAGGTGAGTATATAGTCCCACTTTTAAACTCTAAATATTTCGGGATGAGAATACATGCATTTTATGATTTACGTTATGGACACAAGTGATTAAAATTATATATTCTACGTTGAGTTGTACCACTGGCATATCTCCCTGTAACTTGGTAACTACTATTTACATGCGGTATTGTAAACGCGAATCCTGTTGATAGATCTATCGGGCCTGACAACCCCAACCGGACTGGACGACCAGTATTCAACGGTTGCACAGTACTTCGTTTCGGTGACTACACTTGGTACGGTGTAGTAAGATTTCATAATAAAGGGAATATGCGACGTTGATTAAATGTTAAGTATGGTTATCAAGTGCTCAACAACTTAGAATATTTTTATTAGAACGTTTATATATGAAATCTTGTGGTCTATATTTATAACGATGCCGGCATTAAACCTATATCTCACCAACTTTATGTTGACGTTTTAAGCATGTTTATTCTCAGGTGATAACTAAAAGCTTCCGCTGCAACATGTTGAATTTAAGCAAGATCTTGAGTATGCATATTTGTGTCAAAAATAAAACTGCATATCGGAGGATTTGTAATGTAAAATATATTGGAAGTCGTATTGTTATTATCACATGTAAAGTTTGTAAGTCTAAGATTATCGCTAAACGATAATCATTATTAAGTTGTTTAAACCTTGTATTTGTAATAGAAGCTATGGTTTGTATTGTAAAAACGAATGCAGTTTTTGAAAAATGTCGCATATAGAGGTCAATACCTCGCAATGAAATCATATGTTATTGTATTCGTCCTTATGGTTAAGGTTGGGTTATGACATGTGGTATCAGAGCGTTGGTCTTAGAGAACCAGAAAATTTGCATTAGTGTGTCTTATCGAGTTTGTTAGGATGCATTAGTGAGTCTGGACTTTGACCGTGTTTGATTTAGAAAACTATTGCTTATCCCTGTTGCTTAACAAAAATTAATATGTAAATATTATGTGATACTAACATGCTAGTTGTTATGTGATAGATGTCTAGCTTAGAACTTGTTATCACATTCAGCGACTCCGAACCAGAATCTTCAGATGGTGTTCCAGTCATTAACCTATCCGATGATGAAAACGACACCTTTGGGGAAGACTCACAAGTTCCTGATGAATCAATTGAAGAGGAACCGGAAAGTGATCCTGAGGAGGAAGAAATACAGGAAATTACGAAAGACAAGTTCGAACGAGGAAAGAAACGAAAGGCTACTGAAATGGAAAATCCAAATCTCGAGTCTAGAGAGAATGTTGTCGCACCAACTCCACCAGATACTTCCACACCTATTCCCGCTATTCCTATTAGTTCTATCCTGACATCCAGTTCTTCGGTTCCTCAGCCAAAACGCAGGGAGACAACCAGGATAACCTTTAAGCAATTTCTTTGAACACAAACGCTTTGGGTTAAATGATGCGCTGTTGTTTTAAACCATGGGATCATATAATGTTTTGTATAATATTACTAGTGTGGTTTGCTTAATGTTTGATGTAAGATAAGCATATGTAAAATAGTGAAGTGTGAAATGCAATAATTTTCCATGGTTAAGTATTATTTGGGTGGTAGTAATTGATTTTCGTACTAAGCTATTAAGTATGAACTTTAACGGGTAGGTACTACCCTAGATATAATTATAAAACGCTAATAAGAAGAAAAGGCTTTTATAATAATAAATGGTTCATATTATTAATAAGCTACGATGTACTGTAAATACATACTACATCTGTAATATTCCATGTGAATAATTATTTTTTTCATTCTTGTTGAAGATTATGGCGCGATTGAACCGAATGACGGAACAAGAAATCCAAGAACTCATCAATCACTGAGTGAACGACAGAATGTTATGGGTCGAGGCTGCAAGAGGTGCTGCAGTTAACCCAAATCCTCGTGTGGGGTGCACTTACAAAACTTTTCAAGGTTGCAAGCCCTCATCATTCAGTGGAACAGAAGGACCGGTTGGTTTAACCCGGTGGATCGAAAAGATTGAGTCTGTATTTAAAATCAGTGGTTGTATTGAGAAGGACATGACCAAGTATGCATCGTGCACCCTACAAGATAGTGCACTCACGTGGTGGAAAAACTATGTGAAGGCCGTAGGAGGAGATGTAGCTTATGATACACCTTGGGAAGAATTCAAAACAATGCTAATCAACGAATATTGTCCAAGGAACGAGGTTAGGAAGTTGGAAGCTGAATTACGAAGCCTGAAAGTTGTTGGTACTGAACTCACCAACTACAATCAGCGATTCATGGAATTAGCTTTGCTATGTCCCGAATTGGTACCAACCGAAGAACGGAAGATTGAACTGTACAAAGACGGTTTGCCTAAAAAGGTCAAGGCAAATGTTACAGCATCCAAACCCAAGACTATTCATGAAGCTATCACCATGGCGAACGAGTTGATGGACCAGATTATTCTGGATAAGAACACCGATGTCAAGACATCGGGAAATAAAAGAAAGTGGGAAGGTAATCATCAACAATCCAACAAGAAACAAGAAACCACGCAAGGTGCGGGTAGCGGTTCAAACTCAGGTTACAAAGGACGAAATCCTTTATGTAACAGATACCACAAACATCACTCTGGTTATTGTAATGTGGTGTGCAACAATTGTAATCGAAAAGGTCATCTTGCTGAAGATTGTAGGGTTCCCGCTACAAATACAAACGGTACCAAGACTCCTGCCACCAATGCAAATAGAACTGCCTTGGCCACTGTTACTTGTTATGGGTGTGGGAAACAGGGTCATTATAAGAGTCAGTGCCCGAATCCAGAGAAGAATAACGGATCTGCACGTGGAAGAGCATTTGTTATTAATGCTAGAGAGGCGTATGAAGACCCGGAGCTTGTTACGGGTACGTTTACCATTAATAACTTATCCACATCTATTATATTTGATACTAGTGCCGATAGAAGTTACGTGTGTAGAGACTTTCACGCTAAATTGAATTGTTCATCATTACCTCTAGATGCTAAGTACATGATTGAGTTACCTAATGGTAAACTAATTAAAGCCGATAAAATTTGCCGTGATTGTAAAATAAATTTAGCCGGAGAAACATTTAAGATTGATTTGATACCCGTAGAATTAGGAAGTGTTGATATAATAGTCGGCATGGACTGGATGTCTAAAATAGGAGCTGAAGTTGTGTGCGCCAAGAAGGCAATTCGCATTCCTCGTAAGGATAGAACGCCATTAATGATTTATGGAGAGAAGGGTAACTCAAAGCTAAAACTCATTAGTTGTTTGAAAGCTCAAAAGTGCTTGAAGAAAGGGTGCTATGCTATATTAGCACATGTTAATAAAGTTGAAACGAAGGAAAAAGTGAAGAGCATCAACGACGTGCCTGTGGCAAGAGATTTTCCTGAAGTATTTCCAGAAGAGTTGCCGGGATTACCTCCATTTAGATCTGTAGAATTTCAAATAGATCTAGTACCAGGAGCTGCACCAGTGGCTCATGCTCCATATAGACTTGCACCATCTGAGATGAAAGAGTTACAAAGCCAGTTACAAGAATTACTGGACCGTGGTTTCATTCGACCGAGCACTTCACCGTGGGGAGCTCCGATTTTATTCGTCAAGAAGAAAGATGGATCTTTCCGAATGTGTATAGATTATCGTGAATTAAATAAGTTAACTATCAAGAATCGGTATCCACTACCGAGAATTGATGACTTATTTGATCAATTGCAAGGATCATGTGTTTACTCGAAAATCGACCTAAGGTCGGGCTATCATCAACTACGCGTCAAAGAAGAAGATATTCCAAAAACTGCTTTTCGGACACGCTACGGTCATTATGAATTTTTGGTCATGCCGTTTGGGTTGACTAATGCGCCAGCTGTATTCATGGACCTCATGAATCGAGTTTGTAGTCCGTATGTAGATAAGTTTGTTATCGTTTTCATTGACGATATTCTTATCTATTCCAAGAGTGAGCAAGAGCATGGGCAGAATTTAAGGTTGGTATTAGAATTGTTAAGAAAAGAACAGTTATACGCCAAATTTTCTAAGTGTGCATTTTGGTTGAAAGAAGTGCAATTTCTTGGCCACGTTGTTAGTAGCAAAGGAATTCAGGTTGATCCAGCTAAAATTGAGGCCATTGAAAAATGGGAGACTCCTAAGACACCAACACAGATACGCCAATTTTTGGGTTTAGCTGGTTATTATAGAAGGTTTATTCAAGATTTTTCCCGAATAGCTAAACCATTAACAGCGTTAACGCAAAAAGGGAAGAAGTACGAATGGACTTCTGAGCAAGAGAGTGCATTTCAATTACTGAAGAAGAAGTTGACTACAGCACCTATTTTATCGTTACCTGAAGGGGACGATGATTTTGAGATATATTGTGACGCTTCGCAACAAGGTTTTGGTTGCGTCCTTATGCAACGGAAGAAAGTTATAGCATACGCATCCCGAAAATTGAAGATTCACGAGCGGAATTATACGACGCATGATTTAGAATTGGGAGCAGTAGTGTTTGCATTGAAGATATGGAGACACTATTTATATGGGGTTAAATGCACTGTGTTTACTGATCATAAAAGCCTTCAACATATTTTTGATCAGAAACAGCTGAACATGAGGTAACGTAGGTGGGTCGAGCTGATAAACGACTATGATTGTGAGATTCGCTATCATCCCGGGAAAGCGAATGTAGTGGCCGACGCTCTAAGCAGAAAGGAACGGGAACTAATTCGAGTACGAGCAATGAACATAAAAATTCGCATGAATCTCAACTCACAAATCAAAGATTCTCAACGAGAAGCTCTTACTAAAGAAAACATAGGAAATGAAATAATGAAGAAGTATGAGAAGCAACTCGTTATACGGGAAGACGGAATTCGATATTTCGCAAACCGTATTTGGGTATCGAAGTTGGGTGGATTAAGGAAGTTGATATTGAATGAGGCACATAAAACAAGATACTCGATACATCCTGGAGTTGGAAAGATGTATCAAGATCTTAAGATGCATTATTGGTGGCCTAATTTAAAGACAGATGTTGCAACATATGTTGGGGAATGTTTAACTTGTTCCAAAGTCAAAGCAGAACACCAGAAGCCGTCTGGGTTACTTCAACAACCAGAAATCCCAGAATAGAAATGGGATGGTATTATCATGGATTTCATCACAAAGTTACCTAAGACTGCCTGGGGTTATGACACCATTTGGGTAATAGTTGATCGTCTCACCAAATCTGCACATTTCTTGCCTATAAAGGAAATGGATAGAATGGAGAAACTATTACGATTATACATAAAGGAAATTGTTTCAATGCATGGAATACCTATTTCCATTATATCCGATCGTGATAGTAGATTTACATCAAAGTTTTGGCAATCACTACAGGAGGCCCTGGGAACCCGTTTGGATATGAGCACCGCATATCATCTGCAAACTGACGGGTAGAGTGAAAGAACAATTCAGACTCTTGAAGACATGCTCAGGGCATGTGTGATCAATTTTGGAAACGGATGGGATAAATATCTACCATTAGCAGAATTCTCGTATAATAATAGTTATCATGCGAGCATTAAAGCTGCACCATTCGAAGCACTGTATGGAAGGAAGTGTAGATCCCCTATCTGTTGGAATGAAGTAGGAGATCGACAATTAACTGGTCCCGAGATCATCCATGAAACTACTGAGAAGATAGTGCAAATCAAGGAGAGATTGAAAACAGCCCGTAGTCGCCAAAAGAGCTACGCCGATGTCCGAAGGAAACCATTAGAGTTTCAGATCGGTGACATGGTTATGCTAAAGTTGTCACCTTGGAGAGGTGTAATACGTTGTGGAAAAAGGGGTAAACTGAACCCAAGGTATGTAGGCCCGTTCAAGATCATCGAACATATCGGACCGGTAGCTTATCGACTCGAGTTACCACAACAACTCGCCGGGGTACATAATTCATTTCACATCTCAAACCTCAAGAAATATCTTGCAAAGGAAGATCTCACCATTCCTCTTGAAGAAATCCAAGTCGACGAGAAACTACAATTTATAGAAGAACCAGTCGAAATCATGGACCGTGAAGTTAAACAACTCAAGCAGAGCAACATACCAATCGTCAAGGTTTGTTGGAATGCTCGAAGGGGTCTCGAGTTTACTTGGGAACGAGAGGATCAGATGAAACAAAAGTATCCACATTTGTTTCCCGACAACGCAAAATAGGTACAACTTTAAAATTTCGGGACGAAATTTATTTAACGGGTAGGTACTGTAACGACCCAGATTTTTCCGATCGTTTTATACTTATGAGATTAATATTTACATAAAATAAACCTTACCAACATGATAAGCAATCCAAACTGTTGAGACTTATGTTTTTGAAAAGAGTTTCACACAACGTTTGACCGTCCAATTTGACCGATGATATCACGAACTATATAACACACGATAATTATACGATTATGTATATGTACATATCTATACATATTTAACATGATTTAAGGATGGTTTAACATTTCATTGTAAACTAACAACAATGAGTTATAAGTATACTTTGAGACCACTAACTTAAGTTTTCAAAACGATAACTATATGTAACGTTCTTTGACATATATACTTACAATCTATAATGTGTTGGTGATCTATGTCACCAATATGATTTAAGTGTAATGGGATTAATTTTTAACCAAAATAATCTTGATAAATATCGAACAAATTTGGGGAAGTGTGGAGTGCACACTTGTTTGAGGGAATCTTATTTGTAAGCTAGCATACATTATTACTCAAAAATTCAACACAATAATTTGTCCTTGTTCCCTCAACAACCAAACTGTCCTATAAGTATCACCATCACCTTGGTTTTTCATTTCATTCTTACAACCATCTTTCTCTAACCAAAAATACACTCTTAGGAACTCTAAGTGTTCTTCACAATCTCAGCAAATACTCATGAAGAACTAGCTTCATGAACAACCTATAATCATCATAAGAAAGTTTGATCAAGATTATTTTCTATCTTTTCCAGTAGCTTTATCCAAGTAACTTGAGGTAGTAACCTTATTCATAATCTTATTCGATTCATATTTATATAGCTAACTTATTTTGTGTTATAAAATTTTTAACAACAAGAACATAGTTTGAATGATTTCAAACCTGTTCGCAAACTAAATAGATCCTTCTAATTTGATTTTTAAAACACTTCAAAACCTGTAATATATCATATTATGACAAAATCGGATTAATCATATCTTGGCTAATTAACATAATATTTAATATATATTTACTTATGATTTGATTTTATATATTTCAGGACCACCCGTAAACAACACGAGAAGATTAATCATAAGACCTCATGATTGTACGCAACACGTCATCTGACAACACGGTACTTTATGTACGCAACACGTCATTTGACAACATGGTACCATGGGTCGAGATTAATTCTGATCAATACGAATACGATGGGGTCTTTATTTATTTTATTGAGTAACTAATTGTGGACCATTAACAACAGACTGCTAACTACGGACTAAGAAAATATTAAAAGTAGTATAAGTATATATATATGTAACGATTACTTGAAAAGAAAATATGTTGATATATTATATATATGGTTAGGTTCGTGATATCTATCGGAGACCAAGTCGAGTTAAATACCTTCAAGGAAAAGGTGAGTATATAGTCCCACTTTTAAACTCTAAATATTTCGGGATGAGAATACATGCATTTTATGATTTACGTTATGGACACAAGTGATTAAAATTATATATTCTACATTGAGTTGTACCACTGGCATATCTCCCTGTAACTTGGTAACTACTATTTACATGCGGTACTGTAAACGCGAATCCTGTTGATAGATCTATCGGGCCTGACAACCCCAACCGGACTGGACGACCAGTATTCAACGGTTGCACAGTACTTCGTTTCGGTGACTACACTTGGTACGGTGTAGTAAGATTTCATAATAAAGGGAATATGCGACGTTGATTAAATGTTAAGTATGGTTATCAAGTGCTCAACAACTTAGAATATTTTTATTAGAACGTTTATATATGAAATCTTGTGGTCTATATTTATAACGATGCCGGCATTAAACCTATATCTCACCAACTTTATGTTGACGTTTTAAGCATGTTTATTCTCAGGTGATAACTAAAAGCTTCCGCTGCAACATGTTAAATTTAAGCAAGATCTTGAGTATGCATATTTGTGTCAAAAATAAAACTGCATATCGGAGGATTTGTAATGTAAAATATATTGGAAGTCGTATTGTTATTATCACATGTAAAGTTTGTAAGTCTAAGATTATCGCTAAACGATAATCATTATTAAGTTGTTTAAACCTTGTATTTGTAATAGAAGCTATGGTTTGTATTGTAAAAACGAATGCAGTTTTTGAAAAATGTCGCATATAGAGGTCAATACCTCGCAATGAAATCATATGTTATTGTATTCGTCCTTATGGTTAAGGTTGGGTTATGACAGATATGATTTAACCAAGTAGTACATACTAGTTAAGATTCACACATAATAGCTTAGTACGAAAATATTTATTATTGTTCCAAACCATATATATATATATATAAAGTATACATATATAATTTTTTTTTCCAAGAAGAATGAGTCAATACATCTTAACTCACAATTACTAATATTCCTTGGTATCTATGGGGCGTATGATGTTGATATCCGAAGTACCGAGTGTGATGTTGAGGTGTGGGATGCGGATGTTATTGGTGAAGCTGATGCTATTGGTGGTGATGTTGATGGTACTAGTGGTGCTGGTTATGCTGCTGGTGCTGCTGATGCTCTTAAATTTCGCACCATATTCTGCAGAGCCACTACTCGAGCGCGAAGCTCGTTGACTTCTTCTACTATTCCGGGATGATTGGCGGTTCGGACAAGTGGATGAATAAGATCTAGAATTCTGGATATTAGATATTCGTGGCAGGATATCCTGGAAATGAGGGTGAAAATGGTGTTCCGGATTGGTTCGCCGGTAAGTGCTTCAGGTTCTTCACCAAGAGGTGAATTCGATTGGTGGAAGGGATCACCTTCTTCTTGTCTCCATTGATTGAGTCGACTACGAATCCATCCCCAATTCATCCAGAATTGATGATGACTAATTGGTTCGTTCGTTCCGGTTATGCTGCCATTGGAGCTCGAGGATTTCGAGGAATCAAGTGAGAAATCCATATTATATGATTGGATAAAGGGTTTTTGTTATGAATGGGTGTTGAATACTGAATGATATATTCGTCTCCTCGATATACGTATATATAGCAAAAAGATTTCCGTATTTTACGGAGGAAATTTAGGAAAAGTGTTTAGACAAAGTCTATTGGATAGATATGATAAGATATGATTTGTCTATACTCCATTTACGTAATAATTGAAGTAAGATGTCGGTGGATCAAAAATGATAAGCAGTGAGAAGTAGTGATCGGTCGCGACTAGTAGTGAGAGGCAGCGTTGAGTAGTAGTAAGCAACGAAAAATAGCAAGGAGTAGTGGTATAAGATGATGAGTATGTCCAGGCAGTGTCTTCGTAGTGCCAAGTAGAAATCAGGGATGACGGACACTGTCGGGTAGTGACGAATTGTGACGTGATTACACGCTCCTTATAGGTTATAATAACAATTAAATCGTACAATGTAAATTTCTATTCATATTTGAAATTAAACGGTTTATGTTCTAAATGGTATTTATCCAAGTAACCTACTTGACTCATTCCCAATTCCTTATTTTGCAATGTCGGAACTTCTATATGAGTTACCGTAATGTAATCCCGGTCATTACATTACGCTATCTCATATTTCCATTCAACATTACTCCATAAGTTTAAGATAGCGTAGTCGACTTAATTCTATTAAATCTCGCGTCGCATGTACGTATGCGATTCGTAGTATAGTGTTTAATTCAAGTCCATATCATATGGGTACAGTGTGTATATGTATGTGATGTATTGTGTTGCACTACATATAGCATAGTGACACAAACAGTGCAAGTATGGTGTATAAAAGTCATCCAAGACACACGGCTATAGACTAGGCCAACTAATGCGCCCTACCGTTAGACACACTAATGCATCCTAGTTCCCTATAGCTAAAGCTCTGATACCAAACTGTAACACCCCGTCAAAAATCCCTTTAATGGAATGTTAACTCTGGTCCCAGTGCTTGGCTTGACTTCTACGTAACAGCAATATTCTACAGCGGAAGCAATTAATACCTAAGAATAAAACACGCAAAACGGATCAACAACAATGTTGAGTGAATCTACAGGTTTTAAGTAAACAATACAGTATGTTTAAAAAATAATATTTCGAAGATGTTTATTAGTGGAAGACCACCAAGGTTTAACGTTAAAAGTTTGTAGACAACACCGTGTCCCATTTCAAAAGTTTGTTGACATGACCATGTCAAGTTTCAATCATTTGTAGACAATACCATGTCAAGTTTCAAATATTCGTAGACAATACCATGTCAAGTTTTATCTCATTTGTTCGTAAACCACAGTTTTAAATAACGTTGTATAGTATCTGAAAACAGTTATCAGAAAATAGTTAAAATTCCTTGACCACGAGATTTTACAAGTACAATTCCAAGTTGCGAAACGTTTGCATAATCTATGAGCACCTGAATACTAGCAATGACCCAAGTATAGAATCCACTATACCCGCCTTTACCTCATAAAAATGTTATACACTTGTACGAATGTATTATGTTCAAAATAAATGCACCACAGTTTTTATAGCGGGTGAGGTTGTCAACCTAACGGATCCGTCCATCTAAATTGTGCCTACACCGATGGTATTTAAAGTATTCAAGCTAGAGGCTTTGTGTACAAACTCAATATGCAGATATAGTACTCGTGTCAATACAAAAAGCATTTGATAATATAAGTATAACAACGTGTATTCTCATCCCTGAAAACATGTAAAAAGTGGGACTGTAGACTCACCTTTGAATAAAGCTCGGATTGAAAAGTGGACAATTTACTTGTACGGTTTATAGCCGAGTAATGCAACCTAAGTATATGTATTTAGGTTGGTCAATAAATATGTCTTAAACAAGTGTGGTTTCATAGTATAAGTTGTTTTATTGCTCGAATCGACGCGTTTCAAAATAGAAGTCAACATACAATCAACTAATTCATGCAAGTCAAACAAAGTCAAACTTGGTCAAAGTAGTCAACCAAAGTCAACATCAGTAGGTTCATGTCAAATGTTGGTCAACATGTCAAACCTAAGTCAAACAACACGTTTTATGTCATACATGGTCAATTTCACAATTTCAGTTTATCGTTGTGCACAAAGTTCATGTACATGTAGCAAACTTAGCATATTATCTCATAGTACAAAATTCATGCAAACATGGAAAACTCCAGATCATAATTATACTCAAAATCGATTCGAAAAAGTCTGGCCAGGGTCTCATACGATAATTAAAAGTCAGGAATCAGAAGGGATACATTTATGGTTTGCCAAGTCAGTTTCTGACCGCGCACTGATTTCGTTTTGGCTATAACCGGAGTTAGGGACATGCAATTGATACAAGACCAGTGGCCATGGTTCAAGGACAAGTTATACTAACACATATCAAAAATCGAGCAATTTTGGTTTAGCCAATTTGTACATTTTATTCATGCAAATTGAACATTCAGTTTTTCAGCTCAAATCAGAATTTACATAAAGTATGGCTCTATTGTGCCCAATGCATAAGGTTTCAGAGATTGACATAAACTAACAATAAGTTACATATCATGTTAAAATTCATATTCCAGAAGCTTACATATTCATTCAATAAACACAATCAACAGAGTATAAAACAGAGAGCAATTTACAGATTCGATTCTAGTTTCGCTAGTCACATTCGTACGCGATTACCTGAAGATATAGATACAATTAGCCTATGATATCTACGTGAAAGATGAAGTACATTTTGTGTACATTTCAAATATGCAAAGCTTTAAATCCAGAAGTTAACACATTTTATCATATAAGGCTGTTTTCATGCAAGTGCTGTATAAATCAACTTTTTCACTAAATCGAGCATATCTCAGGTTATACATAAGTAAACGACATGGTATCCTAGCGTAAATTGTGTGTTTTTAAATTAACTATCCAGTGGTATTAATTTCACAAGCCAATTCGTGGTCTATCAAACCCAGATTTCGGATTACACAACAAAAACACAACGTTAATTTCAAATGGACATAACTTGATCATCCGGAAACGAAATTAAGCGAATCCAAAGCCTAAAATCAATAGTTTTTCGTACATTTAAAAAGTCAAAATTTACTATACATGCAATAAACAATTCGGTTTTCGCATTAATCAATCAAAACGAGCAATTTATCGCATCTAGTATTCATCAAACATCAAGACTTGAGCAATAGACAACCTAATCCATGAAACTTTAACAAAAATCAGATTTTAAATATTAGGGTTTATGTAATTATACCTTTGATCACAAAATTAATGATACGCACGCGTAGAGAACGACGATCGGAGCAAGATTGATCAAACGAGTAAGATCAAACAAGCAAGTTTGATGGTTGATTTGTGTGTGTGTGTGTTTGATGTGAAGAAAAAGAGAGGGAGGAGGAATGAGCTGCATTTTTCATAGTTAGGATGGAATGAGAGGATTATCTAACTAGTTATTTAGTGCCTAAAATCAAAAGTCAACAAACATGGGCCTAAAAACCAATAGTCAACAAATATGTGCCTAAACTAATAGTCAACATGCATTGGCTACTCATGGGACCAAGGATGATGAGGTATGAGGTCATGGCCATGTGGTCTCGGGCTCGGGTCTCGGGCTCGTTTTGTGTAAAAGCTCGTTCGCGCGTGGTTCGTTTCGAGTGCCGTTAACCGTACCGAATCTCCGGAACGTTAACTAGTCGTTGAAACAAAATCACCGTGTTTAATTCATTAAGTAAATAATAAATTAAATTTCTTTCGTAAGTTCAATAATTATTAACAATAATTATTCTATCGTTTTTCTGAGTTCCGTTAACTGAAAAGTTTTCTGGGCGATTAACTTTAATCGTGTCGTTTCTAGTTTAATTCGTCAACCGAATTAAGTTTACTAATTAATATAACATATTAATTCAAGTAATCCACTAATTAATATAACATATTAATTCAAGTAATCCACTAAGGATCAAGTACGCATTTAATTTCTTTAAATACAAAAAAAAAAAAAAAAAAAAATTCACGTAAGTTCCATTAACTAACTAACGGACAGTTAACTAAAGTAACGGAAAAAGTTGGGTTGTTACAATGAGCCACCTGGTAACCACTTAACCCTTTATTTACCCTTGCCAAACACAATAATAATATACACTGGACAGTGTATCTACAATAAAATACGAAGTACTAAACATTCCGATTATAAATTGCTAGCGCGACTAGCTCGAAATGGGGTTGTCAAACCCGATAGATCTATCCGTAGGATTCGCGTTCACCGGTAGAAACCAATGATTACAGTTACCAGACTAGAGAATATTTTTGTCCAACTCACAATGAATAATTTAAATTTAATTGTCACTTGTGTCTAAACGTGAAATAAAATGCATTTAATCACATCCCAAAAATATACTTTGAAAAGTATGTAAAAACGGGACTATAACTCACCTTAAAAGTAATGAAGTAACCAACACAATTAAGCGAACAACAAATGTAGTACAGTGATAAGGAGTGATCACAACGCCGACCTATAAATAAAGCAGGTCGATATAAATAACTAAGTTATGTCAAGTCTTAGTATGATAGCTATTGTACATGTTGCAAGTAGTCATAGAACAATACTCAATATGCATCGGTTTGATCAGAACAGCTTACGGACACACACTTTCTATTTTTAGAAAGTTTATATTTTTAGCAGGTTTCCATTTTTGGAAAGTTTCTATTTTTGGAAAGTTTCTATTTTTGAAAAGTTTCTATTTTTGGAAAGTTTCTATTTTTGGAAAGTTTCCAAATTTAGAAAGTTGCTATTTTAGGAAAGTTTCCTTAATTAGAAAGTCAACAAAAGTCAACTGAAAGTCAAAGTCAACCGAAAGTCAACTCAAAAGTCAACCTTGGTCAAACATGGTCAACGTAAATTTTAAAAGTGTAAGTTATAATAATAATATAAGCTATAACGTTTATTAAAGTTAAATATGTCTAATTATGTCATAACATAAGTTTAATTAAATTAAAATGAATTATTAAAGTTAATATAAGTTTAAATGATATAATTAATATAACATAACTATTTAATTAATTAATTAAATATTAGTCATAATGTAAGTATTATTAATTAATAATAATTTTTAAATCATATCATAAGTATTATTAATTAATAATGAATTATTAATCATATCATAAGTTTCTAATTATAATTATTAAATCATATGTATTTAATAATTAAATTATAATTAAATAATAACTAAGCCTTATAATAATTAAATAATTAATTAATCCTTATTATAAGTCTTATTATAGTAATCTCATAATATAAGTTTAATACTTATCATAAGTATTTTCCATTAATAATAAAAGTATTATTAATCATAAGCTTAATTAAAATGTTAATTAAATCATAAGTATTAATTAAATGATATAATAAATATATATATCATAAGTTGTAAATAATAATAATTACTTTTTTTATCATAAGTAATTAAATGATAATGAAATCCATTATTTATATCATAAGTTTCATAATTAGTCAAAAGTTTTAAATCAAAAGTTCATCGGGTCGTATCCTGAGCCCCGGGTGTCGGTTTTCGGCGAGGCTTACATATATCTCCGCCTAAGCAAACCACCCGACACTTTGGTACACTCAAGAACACCCCAAGAACAGTCCACAAGTCATGATGTACAGTGAACACACTACTTGCAACTTCAATTCAATAAAAAACGTGTTTTAGACGTAACGGGTGATTCGTGGCTCGGATTGAGATGACCCGAACATGAAAGTTCGCCCCACCATCAGTCCTAACACACTAAAACACCCTAAAGTCACCAAATATGGTCACAAAGTCGGACCAAACCTGGTTCATACCAATATCACAATTCAATTTTAACAAAATACCACTTTGATCATAATTAGGGTTCCGGGAATCGAAACGACATGAATCCGGAGTCTAAAATTAATGTCTTGATGAGAGGAACTCATTTATATACTTTATTTTATGATCAACATCAGTTACAATATCAGAAACACACGAAAAAGCTGCTGTCCAGAATTTAACAAACCGAAAACATGTGATTATGAGTATTTCTATGCATACAAACATCATTACAATAATCCACAAACATCATACTACTAAATAATCATCAAAATACAGAAAATAAATGAAAAATTGAAAGTTATAGGGTTAGGGTTTATACCCTAATCGAGAAACAATTGGTGTTATCGCGTAGAGAACGGAACGAGGAATCCGATTATATGAACAATCTCTAGATCCAAGCAATATTTTTGGTTGATGATGATGATGTTATGGTGATGGTGGTCATCACCCAAAAAGAAAGAAAGAGAGGAAGAGAGCCAAAAAAATAGAATTAGGTTTTGAGAGGATATTGATAAATTGGAAATAAAATAAAAAGTGAGAAAACAAGGGAGTAATACTCCCTCCGCCCCCCCATTCGGCTGAATATGGGTGGGGTGAGCCCCATGGTGGGCCAAATTTTCTAAAAGCTTAATTCCTTGTGGCCCGAAGCCCGAACGAGTCCCGAAACGCGAAAACGCACTTACGCGATTAAAAATCCGGAAATATAACAAACGCGCGACGAAAAATAAATATAAATACCCTATATAATTATATGACCTTAAAATATCATATTTAAAATATTTAGGATTTAAATATCCCAAAAACGCGACCGTTGGTTTGAAAACCAAAAAGATTCGCCGGATAGAAATCCGTGATTCGTATAAACGTACGATTTAAAATACGAATACATATATTCACATAACACATAATAATTAATATATTATTACTAAAATAATAATATAGGTCATGAAATGACGTAACACAATTAACAGTTAACAGTCGTTAAATAATTAACGAAAAAGATAACGGAAAAAGTAGGGTCGTGACAGTACCTTCCCGTTACGGAAATTTCGTCCCGAAATTTAAGCAGGTGCAGGGGTTGACTCAGAATCTGGAAAAAAATGCAGGTACTTCTGCTTCATCTGATCTTCAAGCTCCCAAGTGAACTCGGGACCGCGTCTAGCGTTCCATCTAACCCGGACAATAGGAATTCGGCTCTGCTTAAGAGTCTTAACTTCTCGATCCATAATTTCAATAGGTTCCTCAATAAAGTGTAGTTGCTTATCAATATGAAGTTCTTCCAAAGGAATAGTCTTATCGGCTTCGGCCAAACACTTCTTTAAGTTCGATACATGAAAAACATCGTGAACAGCACTGAGTTCTTGTGGCAACTTCAAACGATAAGCCGCCGGTCCAACTCTCTTAACAATCTCAAACGGTCCAACAAAGCGAGGACTTAGCTTTCCCCTTTTACCAAAATGGATCACACCCATCCAAGGTGAAACCTTTAACATAACACGATCACCAACTTGAAATTCCACATCTTTTCTTCCCCTATCGGCATAACTCTTTTGCCGACTTCTAGCGGTTCTCAACCTTTCCTTAATCTGTACAATCTTCTCGGTAGTCTCGTGAATAATTTCTGGACCTGTGAGTTGAGCATCCCCAACCTCATTCCAACAGACAGGAGACCTACACTTCCTACCGTACAGAGCTTCAAATGGTGCGGCTTAAATACTTGCGTGATAACTGTTGTTATAAGAAAATTCAGCTAGCGACAAATATTTATCCCACCCATTACCAAAATCGATAACACACGCTCGTAACATATCTTCTAACGTCTGAATGGTCCTTTCACTCTGACCATCCATTTGAGGATGATAAGCGGTGATCATATCTAACCTAGTTCCCAAGGCTTCCTGTAAAGATCGCCAAAACCTCGATACAAAACGACTGTCTCGGTCCGAAATAATGGATACAGGAACACCATGCCTAGAGACAATCTCCTTCAAGTACAAACGAGTGAGCTTCTCCATTGAATCTGTTTCCCTGATCGGCAAAAAGTGAGCCGACTTAGTAAGTTGATCTACAATCACCCAAATAGTGTCATAGCCACCCGCAAGTCTCGGTAACTTAGTAATAAAATCCATCGTAATTCCTTCCCACTTCCACTCGGGAATCTCGGGTTGTACCAATAGTCCAGACGGTTTTTGATGTTCAGCTTTAACCTTAGCACAGGTCAAACACTTAGCCACATACGTAGTCACATCACCTTTCAAATTTGGCCACCAATACAGCTCCTTAAGATCATGATACATCTTTCCTGAACCAGGACGAATAGAGTACCTAGACTTATGAGCCTCATCCAAAACAAGTTGTCGCAGTTCACCAAACTTCGGAACCCAAAGACGTCCTGCAAAGTACCTAGTACCATCTGCTCGAATCTCAAATTTCTTAGCCATACCTCTTACGTTCTCTTTCACAAAATTCTCTTCCTTTAAGGCTTCTTGTTGTGCCTCAAGAATCTGCCTTGCGAGGTTTGTTCTAATTGTCATATTCAAGGCCCTAAACTTGCGAGGTTCAGCCCTTTCTTTACGACTCAATGCATCAGCCACAACATTGGCCTTACCCAGATGATACAAAAGTTCACAATTGTAATCGTTCAACGTTTCAATCCATCTTCGTTGTCTCATGTTCAACTGTTTCTGATTGATGATATGTTGAAGACTTTTGTGATCTATGTACACAGTACTCTTGACCCCATACAAATAATGTATCCAAATCTTAAGTGCAAAAACAACGGCCCCCAACTCTAAATCATGAGTTGTATAGTTCTGCTCGTAAATCTTCAACTGATGTGATGCGTACGCAATAACTTTCTTTCGTTGCATCAAAACACAACCAAAGCCTTGACGCGAAGCATCACAATAAACAACAAAATCATCATTACCCTCAGGTAGTGACAATATCGGAGCGGTAGTTAACTTCCTCTTTAAAATCTGAAAAGCAGTCTCTTGTTCATCCTTCCACTCGTACTTCTTCCCTTTATGCGTTAAAGCAGTCAGAGGTTTTGCAATACGAGAGAAATCTTGAATGAACCTTCGATAGTAACCTGCCAATCCTAGGAACTGACGAATCTGGGTAGGAGTTTTCGGAGTTTCCCACCTTTCAATCACCTCAATCTTAGCAGGATCACCTTGAATCCCTTGCTTACTAACAATATGTCCAAGGAATTGAACTTCTCGTAACCAGAATGCACACTTAGAGAACTTAGCGTACAACTCTTCTTTTCTCAACAGATCAAGCACTAACTTCAAATGTTCCTCGTGCTCTTCATCACTCTTCGAATAAATAAGGATGTCGTCGATAAACACAATAACGAACTTGTCCAGATAGGGTCTACACACACGGTTCATGAGGTCCATGAACACAGCAGGTGCATTCGTAAATCCGAACGGCATAACAAGAAACTCAAAGTGACCGTAACGGGTGCGAAAAGCAGTTTTCGAAACATCAGATTCTTTAACACGCAACTGGTGATAGCCAGAACGAAGATCGATTTTTGAATAAACAGATGAACCCTAAAGCTGATCGAACAGATCATCAATTCTCGGAAGAGGATAACAGTTTTTAATAGTAAGCTTGTTCAACTCACGATAATCAATGCACAAACGAAAAGAACTATCCTTCTTCTTAACAAACAGAACAGGAGCTCCCCAAGGGGACGAACTAGGACGAATAAAACCTTTATCTAACAACTCACGGAGTTGACTTGAAAATTCTTGACGTTCAGAAGGCGCAAGACGATAAGGAGCACGTGCTACGGGAGCAGCACCGGGAACAAGATCAATTTAAAATTCTACCGCGCGTTGCGGCGGAAGGCCAGGTAAATCTTCGGGAAATACCTCTGAAAAATCTCTAACAATATGAACATCTCCAACACTCGTCGTTTCTCTTTCGGAATCAACAACATGGGCTAGAATAGCATGACAGCCTTTGCGAAGATGTTTAAGAACTTTCAAACAGCTAATAAGATTTAACTGTCGGCATTTCTTATCTCCAAGAACCATCAGCGGCTCTCCAACCACATTAGTAATACGAATAGCTTTATCATAACATACAATCTCAGCACGATTCGCAGATAGCCAATCCATCCCAATAACAATGTCAAAACTACCAAGTTCAATCGGTACCAAATCTATCTCAAAATCTCTACCAGCTAAACTAATGTTACATTTACGATGCACAGTCTTAGCAGTGAGTACCTTACCATTAGCTATTTCAACAACATAAGTATTGTCTAAAGGAGTTAACGGTGTTTTAATTTTTGGACTTAATTTATTCGACACAAAACTCAAATCAGCCCCTGAATCAAATAGTACATAAACTGATAAATCGTTGACCGAGAACGTACCAGTAACACGTTTAGAATCTTCCTCAGCATCCCTGGCGTTAATGTTGAATGCTCTACCATGCGCAGTCTCTGCAGTCTTCTTGTTGGGACAGGCATCACGGAAATGCCCCGGCTTCCCACACTCGTAACAAACTCTCGAATTACCACCATTATTCGACTTTCCATTACCATTACCATTACCACCTCTATTACCAGCATTATTACCACCTGCGGCAGGAGTAGCAGAACCCGGCAGAAGCACCGTACAATCCTTAGCAATGTGTCCCTGTTTGGAACACCTCTTGCAAGTCACGGTATAGAAACCATCATGAGCCTTGTAACAACGTGGACACACACGCTGACTGCGGTTATTCGAACCAGAAGTATCCTGCTTTTTCTGCTGATTCTGGTTTTGATTGCGGTTATTATCCCACTTTCTCTTCCCATTATCAGCTTTCTTAACAGCCTCTTCACTGGGTTCGGTTACAGCAGCCTTGCTTCTTCTCAAGATCTTATCATTCAACTTATGAGCCATTGACATCGCGGTCTCAATAGTCTGGGGCTCACTAGATTCAACTCCATGTTCAATTTTCTCAGACAACCCATCAATGTAAGCTTCAATCTTAAGATTCTCATCGGCATAAACATTAGGGCACAACAAAGTCAACTCAAAGAATCTCTGCTCGTAGGCATCTAATTCGGTGCCCTTCATTTTCAAGTTTTTAAGTTCAACCTCTAACTTCTTAAGCTCACCCCTAGGACGGTAGCGGGTGATCATTCTTTCCTTGAAATTATTCCAAGTTAAACTATAAGCCACATCATTTCCTAAACTGTTAACCAAGTTGTTCCACCAGGTCAATGCACTATCCTTCAAAGTGCAGCTAGCAAAACTAACCTTGTCCTCCTCTCGGACTCGACTAACCCTGAAAATAGACTCGATTTTCTCGAACCAGCGGGTAAGTCCTATGGGTCCTTCTGTACCACTGAATTCCTGTGGGCGACTTGTCATAAACATTTTGTGGGAGCATCCCACCTGATTGTTGTTCGCATTAGCATTTGCATTAGCATTCGCTGCCATAGCAGCAGCTATCCCTTCGGTAACAAGACGTTGGATACGGGCTTCGTTGGACTCTCTAGGAGGAATGATCTTCAAAACAGAATAACACAACCGTTAGTACTAAGAATAATACCAGTGTTATAAAGGAATAGATCGAACACGAAAAGATTAACCATTAAAATAATAGTCAGTAACCACTATGTGTAATAACATGACAGTTATGATTGTTATAGAAATAACCACCACATGCATACATATTTTATGATAACATCATACAACATACATAGCACCTAACATACATGATCTACATTACGCATAATATAACATGCCAAGAGTCACAACATCAAAAATAAAATGTGATAATGATAATAGATGTCATAAAAATAACCATCCATACATAATGAAAAACATCCCATAACAAAATCTTAATAAAATCCTCGGTAAAACGCCGTACATAACCCAAAAATGTATGTATGAAAGGACATTAAGTCTTATGAAATAAATTATCAATCATGAATCATCATATCACATCTGCTTAGAGCGGGTGTGATAAGCTGGGCCAGCATGAGTCTCAGCAGAAGGCTCATACTTCCGCAACTTTCCTTTCACTTCTTCCAACTCTGCCTTCAAACCACGAACCGTGCTCTCTAGAGCCTCGAACCTAGCATCAACTTCACAGTTACGCTTACGACTCTCGATCCCAACATTGTTCTTGAAGCTAACAAATGAATCAATACTAGCTCGAATCTGGTCCATCATCTCGTTATGTGGCAAAGTACCCATACAATCACTAAGAGCATTAATACACGTCACTTCATTGTAAGCCCTGTTCATATGAGTAAGGGTGGAAAAGTAGTAGTGAACAGGATCATCGATCTCTGGTTGACCAGCACGGCGTCTGGCAGTAGCCGGAGGAGCAGGAGCAGCAACTGAGTTATCGATCGAAGTCGACATCTGCAAATAGTAAAACCGCAAACCACATACCAAAAGATATAAATGCTAATGATATAACTCATACGAAATGAAATGCATAATAATGCTATAGCAAAAGGGTCGGGCTGTAGACTAGACTCTAATGCACCCTAAGAACCACGGGTTGACCACATTAAGACCGCCTAGTTCCCTACAACCAGAGCTCTGATACCAACTGTGATTGCCCCGTTAAAACACTTAACGGCTCCGTCACTTGGTCCCACAGCTTGATCGAACTTAAATGAATTTAATAAATGACATTGCATTCTTTTATATCAAAAGTTTCCCAAAAAGGAAAGCATACCAAAATATGTAGTTTAAAAGTAACCCAACATATTAATAATCCAAAGTTGACACAAAAACATTGTCAACAACCCACAAGTATTAATTATTCAAAAATCGAATGCAAGCCAAAGTTTCATAAATTGTTTCATAAAAATCTGCCCAAATGCATGCAGACTCTTCTAAACACAGCTGAAGCATCACATAAACTCAAGTACCTGTGAAAACATGCGAGTAAACTGTCAACACAAAGGTTGAGTGAATTGTAGGTTTAAATAATTGAATAAACTTTAGACCACAAGATTTAAAAATGTTAGAAAACATTAAACATTATTCCATTATCAATGAGCCACCTGGTAACCACTTAACCCTTTATTTACCCTTGCCAAACACAATAATAATATACACTGGACAGTGTATCTACAACAAAATACGAAGTACTAAACATTCCGATTATAAATTGCTAGCGCGACTAGCTCGAAATGGGGTTGTCAAACCCAATAGATCTATCCATAGGATTCGCGTTCACCGGTAGAAACCAATGATTACAGTTACCAGACTAGAGAATATTTTTGTCCAACTCACAATGAATAATTTAAATTTAATTGTCACTTGTGTCTAAACGTGGAATAAAATGCATGTAATCACATCCCAAAAATATACTTTGAAAAGTATGTAAAAACGGGACTATAACTCACCTTAAAAGTAATGAAGTAACCAACATAATTAAGCGAACAGCAAATGTAGTACAGTGATCAGGAATGATCACAACGCCGACCTATAAATAAAGCAGGTCGATATAAATAACTAACTTATGTCAAGTCTTAGTATGATAGCTATTGTACATGTTGCAAGTAGTCATAGAACAATACTCAATATGCATCGGTTTGATCGGAACAGCTTACGGACACACACTTTCTATTTTTAGAAAGTTTCTATTTTTAGCAGGTTTCCATTTTTGGAAAGTTTCTATTTTTGGAAAGTTTCTATTTTTGGAAAGTTTCTATTTTTGGAAAGTTTCCAAATTTAGAAAGTTACTATTTTAGGAAAGTTTATAAGTTAGGGGGTTTCCTTAATTAGAAAGTCAACAAAAGTCAACTGAAAGTCAAAGTCAACCGAAAGTCAACTCAAAAGTCAACCTTGGTCAAACATGGTCAACGTAAAATTTAAAAGTGTAAGTTATAATAATAATACAAGTTATAACGTTTATTAAAGTTAAATATGTCTAATTATGTCATAACATAAGTTTAATTAAATTAAAATGAATTATTAAAGTTAATATAAGTTTAAATGATATAATTAATATAACATAAGTATTTAAGTAATTAATTAAATATTAGTCATAATGTAAGTATTATTAATTAATAATAATTTTTAAATCATATCATAAGTATTATTAATTAATAATGAATTATTAATTATATCATAAGTTTCTAATTATAATTATTAAATCATATGTATTTAATAATTAAATTATAATTAAATAATAACTAAGCCTTATAATAATTAAATAATTAATTAATCCTTATTATAAGTCTTATTATAGTAATCTCATAATATAAGGTTAATACTTATCATAAGTATTTTCCATTAATAATAAAAGTATTATTAATCATAAGCTTAATTAAAATGTTAATTAAATCATAAGTATTAATTAAATGATATAATAAATATATATATCATAAGTTGTAAATAATAATAATTACTTTTTTTATTATAAGTAATTAAATGATAATGAAATCCATTATTTATATCATAAGTTTCATAATTAGTCAAAAGTTTTAAATCAAAAGTTCATCGGGTCGTATCCTGAGCCCCGGGTGTTGGTTTTCGGCGAGCCTTACATATATCTCCACCTAAGCAAACCACCTGACACTTTGGTACACTCAAGAACACCCCAAGAACAGTCCACAAGTCGTGATGTACAGTCAACACACTACTTGCAACTTCAATTCAATCAAAAACGTGTTTTAGACGTAACGGGTGATTCGTGGCTCGGATTGAGATGACCCGAACATGAAAGTTCGCCCCATCATCAGTCCAAACACACTAAAACACCCTAAAGTCACCAAATATGGTCATAAAGTAGGACCAAACCTGGTTCATACCAATATCACAATTCAATCTTAACAAAATACCACTTTGATCATAATTAGGGTTCCGGGAATCGAAACGACATGAATCCGGAGTCTAAAATTAATGTCTTGATTAGGGGAACTCATTTATATACTTTATTTTATGATCAACATCAGTTACAATATCAGAAACACACGAAAAAGCTGCTGTCCAGAATTTAACAAACCGAAAACATGTGATTATGAGTATTTCTATGCATACAAACATCATTACAATAATCCACAAACATCATACTACTAAATAATCATCAAAATACAGAAAATAAATGAAAAATTGAAAGTTCTAGGGTTAGGGTTTATACCCTAATCGAGAAACAATTGGTGTTATCGCGTAGAGAACGGAACGAGGAATCCGATTATATGAACAATCTCTAGATACAAGCAATATTTTTGGTTGATGATGATGATGTTATGGTGATGGTGGTCGTCACCCAAAAAGAAAGAAAGAGAGGAAGAGAGCCAAAAAAATAGAATTAGGTTTTGAGAGGATATTGATAAATTGGAAATAAAATCAAAAGTGAGAAAACAAGGGAGTAATACTCCCTCCCTCCCCCCATTCGGCCGAATATGGGTGGGGTGGGCCCCATGGTGGGCCAAATTTTCTAAAAGCTTAATTCCTTGTGGCCCGAAGCCCGAACGAGTCCCGAAACGCGAAAACGCACTTACGCGATTAAAAATCCGGAAAGATAACAAACGCGCGAAGAAAAATAAATACAAATACCCTATATAAGTATATGACCTTAAAATATCATATTTAAAATATTTAGGATTTAAATATCCCAAAAACGTGAACGTTGGTTTGAAAACCGAAAAGATTCGCCGGATAGAAATTCGCGATTCGTATAAACGTACGATTTAAAATATGAATACATATATTCACATAACACATAATAATTAATATATTATTACTAAAATAATAATATAGGTCATGAAATGACGTAACACAATTAACAGTTAACGGTCGTTAAATAATTAACGGAAAAGATAACGGAAAAAGTAGGGTCGTGACAAGGACTGTCGGCAGGGAAGCAGATGCGCTGCATCTGGGACAGATGCACCGCATCTGGCTTGGATGCGCCGCATCCATCTCAGATGCGCCGCATCTGAGGCTGTTTTTGGTCCAGAAGTCTTCATGCTCCGCATCTGAAACTGTCGGGAGTTATTTGGTGCATAGATGCGCCGCATCTAAGAGAGATGCGCCGCATTTGGACCTGTCTCAGTGGTTTCGGGCTGTTTTACGCGTTCAATCTTCGTTTTAACTCTGTTTTTGCTGTTGGTCTTCATTTATTCATTCACAATGGACTTTTACAATTATATACGAGTTACAATACATAAGTACAACAATTACATACAAATGGAACAACTTTGGATCGAAATAACGGCAATAAACATGTATAATTTTTGCGTTATCAAAATCCCCACACTTAAACCTTTCTTGTCCTCAAGCAAGACTTACAAGAAATCGAAATTTACTACAGTAAACACACTTATTTAATTGAGAACATAAAAAAATGGGAATCACACTCACTCGATATAGTACATAAGATACACAAGTTATTTAGTGACACAATAACTCACGCTATATGGAAATCACACTTGGGTCACAATATATACACACTCACACTTTTATTTCACACACGAATCAAACTCACTCGTTTTGAGTGTACACACACTTTTGGAGTACACGCACGAAAAGAAATCACACAAAAGTCGAAAGGTGGGTTTTAAAGTCCACATTTCTTAAAAATTTAGATCCTTAGGGAAATTGGGACCCTTGCGAAAAACCTTTTATATTTTAAAAAGTAGACATGTTAGTTTTTTACACTAACAAGTTTTCCGGTTTTAACCTCAAAGTCCGGCTGAGGGTAACTGAAAACCGAAGCCTCAGTCGGCGCTTAGCAAGCTACTCGCCTCCATGATTGAAGTATCATGGAACTTGAAACCGGATGTCCTAAAAATGGTTTTACACAATATAGTTCATAAAATAGCATAAGTTTTAGAAGAAACTATATCATGTCCAAATATCATCGGTAAACCATGAGTTTGCACACCTCAATTTGTTATGGCATATGTATGTTGGCCGCAGTCAACATGTGATGACCCGGGAATTTCCGACCAAATTTAAACTTAATCTTATATAATTTAGACACGATAAGCAAAGTCTGTAATGTTGAGTCACAAATATTTTGAACTATTTCATATATTCGTTTGACTTTCGACCATTCACAACGATTCACGAACAACTATTTGTAAATAGATAACATATATATTTAAATAGGTATTTATAAATTGAAATATAATTTAGAATACTATATAATATGATTATTAGGATTTATATTATAAAATAAATAAAATAAAATGCGATTAATGGAAACTATAGAATATATAGATATATATAAATATGTATATTAATATTACTTGTAAATATATAAAGTTATATTAAATCTATTTGTTTAAAAAATATATAATATATTTGTTTTAGTAATTAACTTTGCTATTTTAAAACTGTTGATATATAGAAAGAGAATATATCAAAAATAATTGATTTCGAGCCTAATTAGTAAACATTAGTGACACTCGGTTGACGTTTCGTTAGTTTTAATATAGATATAATACATGTACATGATAGATTAAGATAAAAGTTGGACTGTAAATTGATTACTAATTTGTTAAATGTATTTTTTACCTTTTTAAGTTTAAATATTCGTACTCCGTACATATAATTTGGAACAGAAAATAAATAATTATTGAACCTTTTTTTATCAGGTTTCAAACTGTTAATGAGTGAAATAATTAATTATATTTAATCTAAAAGTTTGGGATTTTTAGGAACACTTCTATACGTTAACTGTTTAGCAATGGACGCAATATAATACTTCGGGTTAAAAGTGTCGGCAAGGGAAACTGTTGATTAAAGCCCGTGAATTTAATTATTAACAATATCACTGTGTTTATCTTTTGTTTCTTCCCCAACATATGTATGACTTATAGGTATAACATATACCTTCAATACTTACTCAATGAATAATTCCATCCACCATCTCACTTTTTCCATCGATAGATCACCACATCTTGCGTCACCTTCCACCATGATCCACCGGACACCATCACCATCAAACACCGCACCACCATGGATTCCATCACTACCATTGTGAGCCATCTATCACCACCATTTGAAACGCCAAATTCCACCACGACCAACAACTTCATCTTCATCAAACTAAAGATCACCACTCATCATCATTATTGATACATCGGTTTGTTTGGTTTCAAATGCAATCCATAAACCACCACTCTACCATGTAACTATCAACCATTCGATCACTTGGAAACAACCAACACCGATTACCCTCACCACCATGATCACGATCATCACCTACGATTACTAAAACCTCCGGTCACCATTCCAAATCCTTCACTTATCCTTCTCTCACTCTCCTCTCTATCTCTCTCTATTATCTCTACGACTACCTACAACTACCCTAATACATCCGCCTTCCTGATTAAATATCGAAGGACTTCACACCATCATAAACCATCGGTTACCAACCCCAACACCCTGGAAAGTTTATTTTTTTTCTTTTCATTCCTTTTTGTTTATTCGCGAACTACTCGCTTGCTATTGCTACAGTTGATATTCATTTTCCATTTCTGTTACAGAATTGCTATTGTTACAGCTGTTTATCACCTTGAATGCCACCACCAATTGATCACCAAGAAAACGTACATGTTTGCCATTGTTCCTATCTCCGGGGTATATATATATATTTTTTCTTTCTTCCTTCTCGAACAGTATCACAAACAAGGTTGTTATTGTCTCGCTGTTACGATGGTTCGAATACTTCTATTACTGCAGCTACGGCTGCACTATCCTACTTTCATTTCTGTGTTTTCTTTTATTTTACCAAAACCCATTTCCAGCTACAGTGTTTAAACGATTAAAGATGATGAAGAAATGTGGTGATGATAAATATAATTATAATAATGTGAGGTTGGCTTGTTTATTGTTGCTGTTAATGTCACCAGGGACCCAAAGCACTTTTGGATCAATTGAAAGCTTAGATGAATTTATTCTGTTGGGCCTTTTATTTATTTATTTCGAAGTTGGGCCTGAATCTAGTATTGTCTATTGGGCCGAGACTATTAAAAGTCTGTTGGGCCGAGATTTACGGGTTATATTCAATTTGGTTGGGTTTAAATCACAAAAATGTGATAGCTGGACGGTTTAATGGTATTATGGGTGCACGAGAGGTCCTGGGTTCGAACCCGGGCATGGGCGTTTATTTTTTTTAAAGCTTGTTTCATTAAGGTAGCACTTCTATTACTTTTATTATTGTTGTTATTATTATTATTATTGTTATTATTATTAAGTAAGTTAGTTTTAATGTTAATATGTTGATCTTAGAATTTAAAAGTATTAGCTAGAGGTTAATAAAATTATAGTTAGATTATAAGCATAATATAAATCTTGATAATAAAATAAATAATGTAAGATATTAATTTCTACTACAAAGTTTATAAGTCATAAGGATTAGTATAAAGATATATAAAATTACTATTTTTTTTTACTTTAAGATTATTAATTTTAACATTATTATTATTAGTATCATTTTTATTATTATTATCATTATTATTATTATAACAACTATATTATCATTATTAACATTATTTTAATATTATTACAATTATTAGTTTTCTATCAAAGATATTTATATAAAAATATATTTAATACATATGACATCTATATTGATATTCTTATAATAAATATTAAGTAATTATTTAAAATATATAAAATAAATAGAGTTAATTAATTAATAAACATATAAATCATTAATATAAAAACTATATTAATAATATAACTTGTTAATTGTTATTATGTGTATTAATAAGTATACAAATGATATAGGTTCGTGAATCCGAGGCCAACCCTATATGTGATAAATGACGTCATATGTATTTTTACTACAAAATACAGTATGGTGAGTTTCATTTGCCTTTTTACCCTTTACATTTTTGGGCTGAGAATACATGCAAATACTTTATTAACTTTTTTACAATATTTATATGCGTGAGTTTCATTAATCCCTTTTTAAATGCTTTCGCAATATATATTTTGGGACTGAGAATACATGCACTGTTTTTATAACTGTTTTACAAAATGGACACAAGTATCGAAACTACATTATATGGTTGAATTATCGAAATCAAATATGCCCCTTTTTATTAAGTCTGATAATCTAAGAATTAGGGAACAGACACCCTAGTTGACGCGAACTCTAAAGATAGATCTATCGGGCCCAACAAGCCCCATCCAAAGTACCAGATTCTTTAGTACTTCGAAATTTATATCATGTCCGAAGGAGGATCCCGGAATGATGGGGATATTCTAATATGCATATTGTGAATGTCGGTTACCAGGTGTTCAATCCATATGAATGACTATTTTGTCTCTATGCATGGGACGTATATTTATGAGAACTGAAAATGAAATCTTGTGGTCTATTAAAATGATAGAAATGATTATTTATGTTAAACTAATGAAGTCACCAACCTTTTGGTTGACACTTTAAAGCATGTTTATTCTCAGGTACGAAAGAAATCTTCCGCTGTGCATTTGCTCATCTTAGAGATATTACTTGGAGTCATTCATGACATATTTCAAAAGACGTTGCATTCGAGTCGTTGAGTTCATCAAGATTATTATTAATTCAATTATAGTTAGATATATTATGAAATGGTATGCATGTCGTCAACTTTCAATGTAATGAAAGATTGTCTTTTCAAAAACGAATGCAATGTTTATAAAATGTATCATATAGAGGTCAAGTACCTCGCGATGTAATCAACTGTTGTGAATCGTTTATAATCGATATGGACTTCGTTCGGATGGATTAGGACGGGTCCTTTCAGTTGGTATCAGAGCGGTGGTCTTAGCGAACCAGGTCTTGCATTAGTGTGTCTAACTGATAGTTGTTTAGATGCATTAGTGAGTCCGGACTTTGACCGTGTCTGCATGTCAAAAGTTTTGCTTATCATTAGTGTCGAAAATTATTTTCTTAACATCCTTAAAGTCTAGACACGTCTTACTACCTCTATTGCATAGACAGTGTATAGATAAATTCATATCTTAGCGTATCTGTTATTGTTACCTTTGCCTGACAACTTCCGTAGATTCCTCCGTAACTTATGGGATTTTAGTATTATATATGCATATGTAACTTATGTATTGCAGGGTACTAATCTACATCCTCTAATCTATTTCTTATCGAAAATCATTCATCTGATCGTACGAGATGAATCCCTCAACCAGTTCGAATCCCTCGGATTTCGATAGCTATTTTGATAGTTATTCCGACAGCTATTCTGACATGGATGTTCACCTAAGCTCCAAAATCAGCGTCACCAGAATGAATCAACCAATTCATCTAATGGGCTCGTAGTCGACTTAATCAATGGAGGCTCGAAGAAGGCGATCCCTTCCACCAACCGAATTCACATATTGGCGAAGAACCTGACGCACTTACCGGCGAACCGGTCCTAAACACCATTATCACCATCATTTCCCGAAATATCTCGCCATGATTATATAATATCTCAAAATTTGAAACCTTATTCATCCGCTCGTTCCGACCGAAAATCATCCCGAAGTAATACAAGAAGTCAACGAACTTCACGCTCGAGTAATCAATTTGGAGAATATGGTGCAAAACGTACCAGCTTCAGCAACATCACCGACATCAACAGTACCACCAACAACACAAGTTTCAACATCACACGCCTCAACATCTCATTCTTTACCTCGAATATAATCATCGTTCTACGTATCGTTCTACATCAATTACCTTCGTTCTTCATGATGATTATGTAATCTCTAATGTTTTAGAGATTATGTATTCTAGATCTAACAGTGAATCAAATGAGATTAATATTATATTAACTCATTAAATCTATGATTACATCTGAAGAAAATATATATGTAAGTATATTTTCATAAAGATTGTAATTAAAAATTCTTTCGTACAAACTGTTAATGATGAAAATATTTTAACGGGTAGGTAATACCCGAGGAATATTTAGATTTCACATTAATAAGTTACAATGTACATTCTTCGAACCTGATTCAACGATCAATTACCATCCTACTTACATCCACAGATATACGAATCTGATTCCATATTCATCCAATTTCATATTTGGATTTTGATTTATCAAAAATCAAGTGGCATAATGAAGGAATCATTTGACAAAATAAAATTTGTTAGAAACAAACAAATTAACTATGAGAAATTTTGTTAAGAATCTACGTTAACTGTTCCGAACTAATTGTTCCTAGCTAACTGTTAATTCCGTATTACCTTTTATTTATCGCAATTTATTTTATCGCAATTTTAATTCTCGCAATTTTATTTACCGCCATTTTATTTCTGTTATTTAAATTACGCATTTTATTTATCGTCATTTAAATTTTGTATTTATTTTACGCACTTTAAATATCGGGACACGTATACAAGGTTTTGACATATCATATCGACGCATCTATATATATTATTTGGAGTCACCATAGACACTCTATATGCAGTAATGATCGAGTTCTCTATACAGGGTTGAGGTTGATTCTACAATAATATATATAGTTTGAGTTGTGATCGAGTCTGAGACATGTACCCGGGTCACGATACGTATTAATTAATTCGAATATTATATATGAATTATTGGACTGTCAACTGTGGAGTATCGACTGTGGACTAATAACATTGGACAATTAAAATGAATTAAAATATTGATTAGAACATATGAAACTAAACAATTCTTCAAGTTTGCCACTTGATTTCATCTTAAACCTCATTTGTATCTTGACGATTACAATCTACGTTCAAACCTTTCATGATTCTTGAAAACACCTCAATCGATAGGATGAATCAACCGCACTTCATCTACGGAAGAAAAGATTTATGCATATAGTTATGCACCTGAGAAACTCTCGACAACTGAGTAAAAGTTTAACACGTATCCGCGTCAGATCCTTTGGCATTTATTAGCAAAAATAACTTTGCGATCCCTTTTCAAAGTAGCCAATTTTGTCACAGCTCCAACAAGTCAGCTTCGACTTTTCATTCGAAGTAGCTTTACTATAATCCTGATATATACAATTACCCTTTTTATACCGAGGAATTCTTTTATATTCCACCATATTACCAGCAGACGTACCAGCAACCTCGTTGCTTTTTGGCTTAAATCTCTCTGACAAATCATTACATTTATTCATTGAAACCGTATCACATACTCATCCGCATCTGGTAACGAGAACTGCCATAACAATTACCAGGAATCAGCAATCAGTACTTTGAAAACTCACATCATATCTACATCAACAGTTATATGTATGACATTTATCTTTTAGAATTATGATCTCTTATTCTGAAATTCTGAAAAGCACTCAGTCACAAATCAATACTCTGAATGTTGAAAAAGCTGAATGAAGCAGCAGAAACCGTAGACAACTGTAAACGACCTTAATCATCGGAAGTTTGATGATAAAGAATAGTATGTTGAAAAAACTCATAAAAGTTGGAACTGGAAAACGGATTGAGCTATAGACCAAGGACAAATACAAGGACCATACCCTATATTCAAAGAATCCAGGTAACTCTGGATCCGTTGAAATCTTTAGAGATTATCTTGCTCCGAAGTCATGTTAAAATCTTGCGGAAAAATCTTTCTCCATCAACCATCGAACTTAGAAATTCCAAGATATCATCATCAATATCTTCGATATTTCTGAGGATATTTTCATAAATATTCTCGTCTGAAATTATATACCTCTTCGTGCTTCTTGTGTATCATATATTGGACACAGTCAGTAGAAAATTTAGTACCGAAAAGCAGATTATACGAAACTATGAAGAAAGCCGTGGACAAATCACAAAGAATAAGTTTGACTTCAAAGAATCCAAATGATTCAATGTCTGCTAAAGTCTTTAGTAAATATCTTGCTCCTTACTCTAAACCCTTGTAGACAATAGTTTCTATCATCCTCTGATCTTAGATATTCCGAGATATTATCATATCTTTCATTATAAATATCCTCCATATTTCTGAAGATATTTTTATAACTATTCTTATCTGAAATCATTAATCTTTTCGTGCTATCAGTATTACATCATATACAAACTGTTAGTTTCTATATTCTGTAAACTTTCGAGCTTAAAATATGAATGTTATTGAAGTAATGTTGGGAACTGATGCATGAGTTAGTATAATATAATGACACTTGATCAACGTGATTATATTACAGTAAGTCATGCTGAGTTTCTAAATGGGACATGATGATTCACAGATTATAACATCATCATGTGCCATGTTACACGACTCTTACATTTTATCTGATATATAAATATATCAAGAACATATTTTCTTGATAGTTCTATCTTTCCCGAATATTCTAGTAATTTGACGAATCAAGATCGTGTTATTACCATTTCTTTCTTAGAACATTAACTATGTTCATTTCGAAATTCATATCTACAAATTCTGGACCGTTGCTCGCTTTACTAGAGGTCGAGAGGATAATAAAAAGGGCAAAGAAATCCAAAATATAAGAGAAAATATAAAGCCCAATGACAACGCCGAAATTACAAACCGTGGATATCAGTACGTATGGCAATATAAAGACACGGGAGGATTATAAATACAATAATCCCTAGAGCATAATAGAAATAAAGAGATTCTTCAGGTGGGAGTTGGAAAAGAAGAATGATCATTACGATAGTTAGAATAAGAACAAGGATCAGAACAGGGTTAAGCATTTTCATAAATCTTTTGAATTTGGGAATTGAGTATAGAAGTGGTGAAAACTAATGAAACGGAAAGGGTAAATTTATAATGGAAAAATCAGATGTAGTAATCGAGGCAGATCACCGTATTTAATTATAGAGATCTTAATTTCCTTACTCGCCGAATAATCAAATCTTTTTAGATTTCGAAGATTTTCTTTAAAATTCCTTGAATTCCAGAATTCAACCAAAGCAACGTCAAAAGTTAAAAAGAAACTTCATTTATTCGTTTCACACTTTTGTGATAGTTTCATTCGTGCTCTTCGAATAATCGAATTATTTTATCTGTATTATTCAATAATGATAAAACTCTATTTATCATCTCGTATTCGTCAGGAAAAACAATTTTATTGTTAACCATGACCACCTCACTCAAATTTCGGGACGAAATTTCTTTAACGGGTAGGTACTGTGATGACCCGGGAATTTCCGACCAAATTTAAACTTAATCTTACATAATTTAGACACGATAAGCAAAGTCTGTAATGTTGAGTCACAAATATTTTGAACTGTTTCATATATTCGTTTGACTTTCGACCATTCACAACGATTCACGAACAACTATTTGTAAATAGATAACATATATATTTAAATAGGTATTTATAAATTGAAATATAATTTAGAATACTATATAATATGATTATTAGGATTTATATTATAAAATAAATAAAATAAAATGCGATTAATGGAAACTATAGAATATATAGATATATATAAATATATATATTAATATTACTTGTAAATATATAAAGTTATATTAAATCTATTTGTTTAAAAAATATATAATATATTTATTTTAGTAATTAACTTTGCTATTTTAAAACTGTTGATATATAGAAAGAGAATATATTAAAAATAATTGATTTCGAGCCTAATTAGTAAACATCAGTGACACTCGGTTGACGTTTCGTTAGTTTTAATATAGATATAATACATGTTCATGATAGATTAAGATAAAAGTTGGACTGTAAATTGATTACGAAGATTTTAGATTTGTTAAATGTATTTTTTACCTTTTTAAGTTTAAATATTCGTACTCCGTACATATAATTTGGAACAGAAAATAAATAATTATTGAACTTTTTTGATCAGGTTTCAAGCTGTTAATAAGTGAAATAATTAATTATATTTAATCTAAAAGTTTGGGATTTTTAGGAACACTTCTATACGTTAACTGTTTAGCAATGGACGCAATATAATACTTCGGGTTAAAAGTGTCGGCAAGGGAAACTGTTGATTAAAGCCCGTGAATTTAATTATTAACAATATCACTGTGTTTATCTTTTGTTTCTTCCCCAACATATGTATGACTTATAGGTATAACATATACCTTCAATACTTACTCAATGAATAACTCCATCCACCATCTCACTTTTTCCATCGATAGATCACCACATCTTGCGTCACCTTCCACCATGATCCACCGGCCACCATCACCATCAAACACCGCACCACCATGGATTCCATCACTACCATCGTGAGCCATCTATAACCACCATTTGAAACGCCAAATTCCACCACGACCAACACCTTCATCTTCATCAAACTAAAGATCACCACTCATCATCATTATTGATACATCGGTTTGTTTGGTTTCAAATGCAATCCATAAACCACCACTCTACCATGTAACTATCAACCATTCGATCACTTGGAAACAACCAACACCGATTACCCTCACCACCATGATCACGATCATTACCTACGGTTACTAAAACCTCCGGTCACCATTCCAAATCCTTCACTTATCCTTCTCTCACTCTCCTCTCTATCTCTCTCTATTATCTCTACGACTACCTACAACTACCCAAATACATCCGCCTTCCTGATTAAATATCGAAGGACCTCACACCATCATAAACCATCGGTTACCAACCCCAACACCCTGGAAAGTTTATTTTTTTCTTTTCATTCCTTTTTGTTTATTCGCGAACTACTCGCTTGCTATTGCTACAGTTGATATTCATTTTCCATTTCTGTTGCAGAATTGCTATTGTTACAGCTGTTTATCACCTTGAATGCCACCACCAATTGATCACCAAGAAAACGTACATGTTTACCATTGTTCCTATCTCCGGGGTATATATATATATATATATATATATATATATATATATATATATATATATATATATTTTCTTTCTTCCTTCTCGAACAGTATCACAAACAAGGTTGTTATTGTCTCGCTGTTATGATGGTTCGAATACTTCTATTACTGCAGCTACGGCTGCACTATCCTACTTTCATTTCTGTGATTTCTTTTATTTTACCAAAACCCATTTCCAGCTACAGTGTTTAAACGATTAAAGATGATGAAGAAATGTGGTGATGATAAATATAATTATAATAATGTGAGGTTGGCATGTTTATTGTTGCTGTTAATGTCACCAGGGACCCAAAGCACTTTTGGATCAATTGAAAGCTTAGATGAATTTATTCTGTTGGGCCTTTTTTTTTATTTCGAAGTTGGGCCTGAATCTAGTATTGTCTATTGGGCCGAGACTATTAAAAGTCTGTTGGGCCGAGATTTACGGGTTATATTCAATTTGGTTGTGTTTAAATCACAAAAATGTGATAGCTGGACGGTTTAGTGGTATTATGGGTGCACGAGAGGTCCCGGGTTCGAACCCGGGCAGGGGCGTTTATTTTTTTTAAAGCTTGTTTCATTAAGGTAGCACTTCTATTACTTTTATTATTATTGTTATTATTATTATTATTATTATTATTATTATTATTATTATTATTATTATTATTATTATTATTATTATTGTTATTATTATTAAGTAAGTTAGTTTTAATGTTAATATGTTGATCTTAGAATTTAAAAGTATTAGCTAGAGGTTAATAAAATTATAGTTAGATTATAAGCATAATATAAATCTTGATAATAAAATAAATAATGTAAGATATTAATTTCTACTACAAAGTTTATAAGTCATAAGGATCAGTATAAAGATATATAAAATTACTATTTTTTTTACTTTAAGATTATTAATTTTAACATTATTATTATTAGTATCATTTTTATTATTATTATCATTATTATTATTATAACAGCTATATTATCATTATTAACATTATTTTAATATTATTACAATTATTAGTTTTCTATCAAAGATATTTATATAAAAATATATTTAATACATATGACATCTATATTGATATTCTTATAATAAATATTAAGTAATTATTTAAAATATATAAAATAAATATAGTTAATTAATTAATAAAACATATAAATCATTAATATAAAAACTATATTAATAATATAACTTGTTAATTGTTATTATGTGTATTAATAAGTATACAAATGATATAGGTTCGTGAATCCGAGGCCAACCCTATATGTGATAAATGACGTCATATGTATTTTTACTACAAAATACAGTATGGTGAGTTTCATTTGCCTTTTTACCCTTTACATTTTTGGGCTGAGAATACAAGCAAATACTTTATTAACTGTTTTACAATATTTATATGCGTGAGTTTCATTAATCCCTTTTTAAATGCTTTCGCAATATATATTTTGGGACTGAGAATACATGCGCTGTTTTTATAACTGTTTTACGAAATGGACACAAGTATCGAAACTACATTATATGGTCGAATTATCGAAATCGAATATGCCCCTTTTTATTAAGTCTGGTAATCTAAGAATTAGGGAGCAGACACCCTAGTTGACGCGAACTCTAAAGATAGATCTATCGGGCCCAACAAGCCTCATCCAAAGTACCGGATGCTTTAGTACTTCGAAATTTATATCATGTCCGAAGGAGGATCCCGGAATGATGGGGATATTCTAATATGCATATTGTGAATGTCAGTTACCAGGTATTCAATCCATATGAATGACTATTTTGTCTCTATGCATGGGACGTATATTTATGAGAACTGAAAATGAAATATTGTGGTCTATTAAAATGATAGAAATGATTATTTATGTTAAACTAATGAACTCACCAACTGTAACGACCCGGATTTTTCCAATCGTTTTATACTTATGAGATTAATATTTACATAAATTAAAACTTACCAACATAATAAGCAATCCAAATTGTTGAGACTTGTGTTTTTAAAAAGAGTTTTACACAACGTTTGACCGTCCAATTTGACCGATGATATCACGAACTATATAACATACGATAATTATATGTTTGTGTATATATATGTATTTATATATATTTAACATGATCTAAGGATGGTTTAACATCTCATTGTGTACTAACGACAATGAGTTATAAGTATATTTTGAAACTACTAACTTAAGTTTTCAAAAAGATAACTATACGTAACATTCTTTGATATATATACTTATAACCTATAATGCTTATACATGTATCGTATATATAATGTATTTAATCACTTTTTAAGGACTTAAATACATAAAACAATATAAGTATATTCATAAAAGATAGTTATATTTAAATTCTCATTCCGTTTCCTCAAGATTTCTATACGTATATCTAGGGTATATGTACCCGTATCATACCCAACTTCTATATTTATTTACTATTGGTATATACACATCAAATCAACATCCTAATCAATATTATTACTGCCCTAGATATGAGGTAACTAGGATTTGTCAAGTAGCATGAATTATTAGTAAGAAAACAAAATTAGGAATCCTTTTCTTTCTTTATAAACTAAAAACGTTTTTATGAATGAACACCATTTCTTCACTCCATTTTCTCATACCTACACCCTCATTTCTCTCTCAAAATACTCCTAACTTCATACTTGATCATCTCCAAGCATTTTCCCCATCATTTAGCTTCAATTACAAGCCTTAAACACCATAAGAAAACTCTTTCAAGAACATATCAAAATAACCACCCATTTGAAGAAGTATACTTCCAACCTTTTGATCTAACTCCACTACTCTTTGATTCCAAGATTTTTTCTTATCTCTTACAGTAACTTTGTCCAAGTAACTTGAGGTAGTAACCTTGTTCATAATCTTGTTCGATTCATAATTATATAGCTATCTTATTTTATGTTGTAAAATTTTAACAACAAGAACATAGTTTGAATGATTTCAAACTTGTTTGCAAACTAAATAGATCCTTCTAACTTAACTTTTAAAATACTTCAAGACCTGTAATATATCATAATGATATGTTAACTTAACAAGATATAACTTGGTTTTACAAAGAACACCTTAAAAACAGAATCTACATCGTCGGAGTGCAACCGGGTTTTGGGTTGGATAATTAAAAACCATCTTGAACTTTGAATTGGAAGTTCATGTTCTGGAAAAATGATATTTCTTATGAATATGTTAACACATAAAAATTTCATGGTTTAACTCAAAGTGTAAGTATTTTTAGAAAAATGATCATTAAATGTTGTTTTTATGATGGAAAATGATCACTTTCATAAGTTTTACCAAAGTTTGACCTATAACCTGTGATTTCGAATACAAACTAAGGTATTTTCAGTTCATATTCTTAAAATTTGACTCAATCCAAGGAAGTGGCAAGTTGAACCAACAAAAACGGAGTTGTAATGAAGAAACTACGACTAAAACAAGATTGGGTATCCGAAGCTAGTTTAGCTACGAAAATATTTGGAGATAAAGTAAATTAATCATATATTTTCTAATTAATATGATATTTTATATATAATTACTTATGATTTGATTTTATATATTTCAGGACCACCCGTAAACAACACGAGAAGATTAATCATAAGACCTCATGATTGTACGCAACACGTCATTTGACAACACGGTACTTTATGTACGCAACACGTCATTTGACAACATGGTACCATGGGTCGAGATTAATTTTGATCAATACGAATACGATGGGGTCTTTATTTATTTTATTGAGCAACTAATTGTGGACCACTAATATCGGACTGCTAATTACGGACTAAGAAAATATTAAAAGTATTATAAGTATATATATATATATATATATATATATATATATATATATATATATATATATATATATATATATATATATATATATATATATATATGTAACGATTACTTGAAAAGAAAATATGTTGATATATTATATATATATGGTTAGGTTCGTGATATCTATCGGAGACCAAGTCGAGTTAAATACCTTCAAGGCAAAAGTGAGTATATAGTCCCACTTTTAAACTCTAAATATTTCGGGATGAGAATACATGCATTTTATGATTTACGTTATGGACACAAGTGATAAAAAAATATATTCTACGTTGAGTTATACCACTGGCATACTTCCCTGTAGCTTGGTAACTACTATTTACATGTGGTATTGTAAACGCGAATCCTGTTGATAGATCTATCGGGCCTGACAACCCCAACCGGACTGGACGACCAGTATTCAACGGTTGCACAGTACTTCGTTTCGGTGACTACACTTGGTACAGTGTAGTGAGATTTCATAATAAAGGGAATATGCGACGTTGATTAAATGTTAAGTATGGTTATCAAGTGCTCAACCACTTAGAATATTTTTATTAAAACGTTTATGTATATGAAATCTTGTGGTCTATATTTATAACGCTGCTAGCATTAAACCTATATCTCACCAACTTTATGTTGACGTTTAAAGCATGTTTATTCTCAGGTTCCTAGAAGTCTTCCGCTGTTTGAATATATGTTAGAGAAACCATGTGCATGGAGTCATACATGTTTTATTCGAGGAAGCATTGCATTCACAAAATCATCACCGTGTATTTATTTTGACTGCATTGTCAACGGAAGTATTCTTGTAAACTGTTATTTACGGTGATTGTCTATATGTAGAAATCATCAGATGTCGAAAACATTGAATTTTAAATATTCATTTATGGTATATCTTTTCAAAAGAATGCAATGTTTATAAAACGTATCATATAGAGGTCAAATGCCTCGCGATGTAATCATATGTTATTGTATTCGTCCCTATGGATTGGGTCGCGTCGTTTCATGTGGTATCAGAGCAGTGGTCTTAGCGAACCAGGTCTACATTAGTGTGTCTAACTGATAAGTCGTTAGGTTGCATTAGTGAGTCTGGACTTCGACCGTGTCTGCATGTCAAAATTTTGCTTATCATTTTGTGTCGAAAATCATCTATTTATCATCTGTAGGAAATTACCTGCTTATCATCTTAAGTCTAAACGCGTCTTACTGCATTCATTGCATGAATGGTGTATAGACAAAATTTATATCTTAGCGTATTTGCTAATTCATATCTACGCGTATCTGTTACTGTAAACTTTGTCTGACATATTCCGTAAATCCCTCCGTAATCTATGAGATCTTTTGTTCTATATATGTGGATATTCTATATAATTATAATACCACCCGATAGCCGGAAAATCATTTCATATCGAAAAATCCTTTATTCAATCATACGAAATGGAACTCGTCACTAGTTGAAGTCCCTCGGATTCCGATATGGAATACCACTCAAGCTCTGAAAGCAGTGTGACCAGAATGGATCAACCAATCAGTCATCATCTATTCTGGATGGATTGGGGATGAGTTCGTAGCCTCCTCAATCATTGGAGACAAGAAGAAGGTGATCCCTTCCATCCACCAAATTGCCCTCTTGACGATGAACCTGAAGCACTTACCGGCGAACCTGTTCGAGAAACCATTTTCTCTCTCATTTCCAGAGTATCTCTTCACGATTATATACTACCTCAAATTCTAGATTTTATTTATCCGCTCGTCCGAACCGACAATCACCCCGGTGTAATAGAAGAAGTCAACGAGCTTCGCACTCGGGTAGTGGCTTTGGAGAATACGGTACGAAGGTTACAAACACCATCAGCAGCATCAGCAGCATAACCAGTACCGTCAATAACATCAACATCGCAAGCCTCAATACCCTAAGCACCAGCAGCATCACTAGCATCAACGTTATCACCATCATCGACATCAACAGGATCATTACCACCACCAACAATCACATCCGCATCACACGCCTCAATATCACCATCCGTACCTCGGATATCAATGTCACACGCACCATAGATACCAAGAAGTTCCAACAACAACAAACGATGAAGTATTGATTCATAACTTCATCGGAGAAACATTCTATGGTGATTATGTAATCTCTAAAGACATAGAGATTACCTATTTCTGCCTTAACCATAAATCAGATGAGTGGACAGAAATGATAAAAGGAAGAGTAGAAACCCCGACAAGAATGATGCGTAAGGTACAAGCTAGACTTGTTTTACCAACAGCATCAGCAGTACCCTTAGCCTCACCAACACAGTCAGTGCTGTCAACATCGTTAGAATCGTCAGCAGCTTTAACATCACAAGCTCCACCAGTTCAAGAATCACCGTGGACATCATCAATAACGCGTATATTGCATCAACAAGTTATGAAGTATTAACTCATTCTTCTGAAGAATTTATATAAATATTTTATATATATGAATTCGGAAACCAAAATAAATCTTTTCGTACTAAGCTATTAAGTATGAATTGAAAAAGGGTAGATACTACTCGTTTAAATTCATACTACAAATATGCAATGATGTATGTCCTTCGTCAGCAACTTAATCATCGTTAACTACAATCCCTATTTCAATTCAATGAATTTCGTTTTATAATAAACCAAGTGTATTATTCAATAATATGTTTGATTTTACACTTTCATCTTCAATGTACTCGAAGCTTACTGGGAAACAACATTCATATCTTGCGAAGTTAGGAAGAGTTCAATGAGTATCAGCATGATTCACTAAGGAAATATATATAAGAATAAATAATGAAGTATTGATCCATAACTTCATTAATATTCTGTGAAGAATATGTGGTTCCTAATCGTTTTAGAGATTACTTATTCTAGCTCAAACCGAAAATCAAATGAGTCTAATATTATATTGACTTATTAAATTCATGATTACATCTGAAGAAGATATATATGTACATATATTTTCATAAAGATTGTAATAAAATTCTCTGGTACAAAACATTACTTGTGATTTTTTTTAACGGGTAGGTAATATCCGAGAGATATATAAATTCACAATTAATATGATTATATTCTTCGACTCTGATTCAACAATCATCAACTATACTCACTACCTTCACAATAATATACATTCTTTCATAGAAATCAAAACAACCATTCTCATCCAAATTTGATTACGACAAAACGAAATCCAAAGTCAAGACTTAACAGAAGACATCACTCTTAGGACTCTTACATCTTTCAAAACTATACTTTGACTTCAAAACTATGCTAGAACATCATTCGATTCTTGGAACCCAGAAAAAATATATTTGTATCATTCAAAGTCCTAAAACATCATATGTATATCAACAATTACAATCTATGATCAAACCCTTCGAAATTCCTGAAGACACTTCAAATAATGGACAATCGAGATGATGATCCAACCACACATTACCCGCAGTCTTGCATCTGAAAAGCTCTCGAAACTAAGGACATAATTTAGCACGTATCCGCGTTAAATCTTTTAGCATTTATTAGCAAAAATAACTTTGCGATTCCTTTCCCAAAATAGCAAATTTTGTTACAGTTTCAGCAAGTTAACCTCGACTTTCCATTCGAAGTAGCTTTATTATAACCTGTAATACATACGATTACCCTTTTGTTACCAGGGAACCTTTTATATTCCACGACATTATCAGAAGATGTACCAGCAACTCGTTACCCCTTTGGCGGAATCAACAATTGGTATTTTGAAATCTCGCAGCATTTCTATTTCGGCAGTTATATATATATATATACAACGTCTATCCCCAAGAATTACATATTTCAAATGTGAAGTTTCTGAAAAATGCTTCAGTCTACGAATTAGTGCTATTAAGTTTTGAAAAAGACTGATAAAGTGGTAAAGATAGTAGACAACAATTACGGTCAGAAGTTTGACAATAAAGAATAATAGATTGGAAAAGCTCGAACAAAAAATTTGATACTGGAAAACGGATTGACCAAAGTATAAAGGAGGTCGTGGACAAATCACAATGACGAAATCTACCTTCAAAGGATTCAAATGATTCAGTGTCTGCTGAAACCGTTAGTAAGAACCTTACTCCTTATTCTAAACCTTCACAGACAGATTTTCCGCGTCATTCCCTGATCTTAGATATTCTAAGATATCATCGTATTTTTCATTATAAATATCTCCGATATTCCTGAAGATATATTCCCAACTATCCTCATCAAAAATCATTTATCTCTTCACAATATTTGCGTTACAACATAAAAGAAACTGTGTTAGTTTCTAAATTCTGAAAAATTCGAGTTTAAAATATGATTGTTTTGAAGTAGTGTTGGAAACTGAAGCATGAATTAGTATAATATAATGACACTTGATCAACGTGATTATATTACAGTAATTCATGATGAGTTTCTAAATAGAACATAATGATTCACAGATCTTAACGTCATCATGTGCCATGTTACACAACTCTTACATTCTACCCAATCTCCAAACATATTAAGAAAATATCTCCTTGATAATTCTATCTTTTCGGACATTCTGGTAACTTACCAAATCAAGATCGTGCAATTACTATTTCCTTCTTAAAACATTAACTATGTTTATTTCAAAATCCATACCTACGAATTTCGGACCATTGTTCGCTTGACTTAAAGTCGGGAAGAGGAAACAGAAGTATGGAACTGTTGAATATAAAAGAAAACATAAAGCTCGACAACAACAAATAAATTACAAACCGTGTATATCAATACGTATTGCAACGTAAAGGCACGGGAGAATTAACAATACTATAACCCTAAGGTAATAGTAGAAATAAATAAAATCCTCCGGAGGTAGATGAAAAAGAAGAATGACAGAGATGAAAGTTAAGAGTATATCCAGGATCAGTACTGGATGAAGCATACTGATAAATGTTTTAAAGTATGAATTGAGGGAGGAATAATAGAAGGTATGAGTTGTAAGGAAATGAAGGGAGGTGGATTTATAGTAAAAGATCTGACAGAGCAATCAAAATAGATGATCGCATTTAAAGCGGATTCTAATTTCCTTGATTATCGAAGAATCAAATCTCATTATGAAGATTTTACTCCAAATCTCTTGAACTTGGAAATCAATCCTATTTACGTCAAAAGATATGACGAATCTATACCTACTCATTTCACCCTTTGGTGATAGTCTCACTCGTACTCTTCACAAAAATCAAATTGCTTTATCAATATTACTTGATGATAATAAAACTCTAATTTCCAACTCGTATACGTCATGAAAACATACTTATTGTCAGCCATGACCATCCCATTCAAATTTCGGGACGAAATTTATTTAACGGGTAGGTACTGTAACGACCCGGATTTTTCCAATCGTTTTATACTTATGAGATTAATATTTACATAAATTAAAACTTACCAACATAATAAGCAATCCAAATTGTTGAGACTTGTGTTTTTAAAAAGAGTTTTACACAACGTTTGACCGTCCAATTTGACCGATGATATCACGAACTATATAACATACGATAATTATACGTTTGTGTATATATATGTATTTATATATATTTAACATGATCTAAGGATGGTTTAACATCTCATTGTGTACTAATGACAATGAGTTATAAGTATATTTTGAAACTACTAACTTAAGTTTTCAAAAAGATAACTATACGTAACATTCTTTGATATATATACTTATAACCTATAATGCTTATACATGTATCGTATATATAATGTATTTAATCACTTTTTAAGGACTTAAATACATAAAACAATATAAGTATATTCACAAAATATAGTTATATTTAAATTCTCATTCCGTTTCCTCAAGATTTCTATACGTATATCTAGGGTATATGTACCCGTATCATACCCAACTTCTATATTTATTTACTATTGGTATATACACATCAAATCAACATCCTAATCAATATTATTACTGCCCTAGATATGAGGTAACTAGGATTTGTCAAGTAGCATGAATTATTAGTAAGAAAACAAAATTAGGAATCCTTTTCTTTCTTTATAAACTAAAAATGTTTTTATGAATGAACACCATTTCTTCACTCCATTTTCTCATACCTACACCCTCATTTCTCTCTCAAAATACTCCTAACTTCATACTTGATCATCTCCAAGCATTTTCCCCATCATTTAGCTTCAATTACAAGCCTTAAACACCATAAGAAAACTCTTTCAAGAACATATCAAAATAACCACCCATTTGAAGAAGTATACTTCCAACCTTTTGATCTAACTCCACTACTCTTTGATTCCAAGATTTTTTCTTATCTCTTACAGTAACTTTGTCCAAGTAACTTGAGGTAGTAACCTTGTTCATAATCTTGTTCGATTCATAATTATATAGCTATCTTATTTTATGTTGTAAAATTTTAACAACAAGAACATAGTTTGAATGATTTCAAACTTGTTTGCAAACTAAATAGATCCTTCTAACTTAACTTTTAAAATACTTCAAGACCTGTAATATATCATAATGATATGTTAACTTAACAAGATATAACTTGGTTTTACAAAGAACACCTTAAAAACAGAATCTACATCGTCGGAGTGCAACCGGGGGCTGTTTTGGGTTGGATAATTAAAAACCATCTTGAACTTTGAATTGGAAGTTTATGTTATGGAAAAATGATATTTCTTATGAATATGTTAACACATAAAAATTTCATGGTTTAACTCAAAGTGTAAGTATTTTTAGAAAAATGATCATTAAATGTTGTTTTTATGATGGAAAATGATCACTTTCATAAGTTTTACCAAAGTTTGACCTATAACCTGTGATTTCGAATACAAACTAAGGTATTTTCAGTTCATATTCTTAAAATTTGACTCAATCCAAGGAAGTGGCAAGTTGAACCAACAAAAACGGAGTTGTAATGAAGAAACTACGACTAAAACAAGATTGGGTATCCGAAGCTAGTTTAGCTACGAAAATATTTGGAGATAAAGTAAATTAATCATATATTTTCTAATTAATATGATATTTTATATATAATTACTTATGATTTGATTTTATATATTTCAGGACCACCCGTAAACAACACGAGAAGATTAATCATAAGACCTCATGATTGTACGCAACACGTCATTTGACAACACGGTACTTTATGTACGCAACACGTCATTTGACAACATGGTACCATGGGTCGAGATTAATTTTGATCAATACGAATACGATGGGGTCTTTATTTATTTTATTGAGCAACTAATTGTGGACCACTAATATCGGACTGCTAACTACGGACTAAGAAAATATTAAAAGTATTAAAAGTATATATATATATATATATATATATATATATATATATATATATATATATATATATATATATATATATATGTATATATATATATATATATATGTATATATATATATATATATATATATATATATATATATATATATATGTAACGATTACTTGAAAAGAAAATATGTTGATATATTATATATATATGGTTAGGTTCGTGATATCTATCGGAGACCAAGTCGAGTTAAATACCTTCAAGGCAAAAGTGAGTATATAGTCCCACTTTTAAACTCTAAATATTTCGAGATGAGAATACATGCATTTTATGATTTACGTTATGGACACAAGTGATAAAAAAATATATTCTACGTTGAGTTGTACCACTGGCATACTTCCCTGTAGCTTGGTAACTAATATTTACATGTGGTATTGTAAACGCGAATCCTGTTGATAGATCTATCGGGCCTGACAACCCCAACCGGACTGGACGACCAGTATTCAACGGTTGCACAGTACTTCGTTTCGGTGACTACACTTGGTACAGTGTAGTGAGATTTCATAATAAAGGGAATATGCGACGTTGATTAAATGTTAAGTATGGTTATCAAGTGCTCAACCACTTAGAATATTTTTATTAAAATGTTTATGTATATGAAATCTTGTGGTCTATATTTATAACGCTGCTAGCATTAAACCTATATCTCACCAACTTTATGTTGACGTTTAAAGCATGTTTATTCTCAGGTTCCTAGAAGTCTTCCGCTGTTTAAATATATGTTAGAGAAACCATGTGCATGGAGTCATACATGTTTTATTCGAGGAAGCATTGCATTCACAAAATCATCACCGTGTATTTATTTTGACTGCATTGTCAACGGAAGTATTCTTGTAAACTGTTATTTACGGTGATTGTCTATATGTAGAAATCATCAGATGTCGAAAACATTGAATTTTAAATATTCATTTATGGTATATCTTTTCAAAAGAATGCAATGTTTATAAAACGTATCATATAGAGGTCAAATGCCTCGCGATGTAATCATATGTTATTGTATTCATCCCTATGGATTGGGTCGGGTCGTTTCACCAACCTTTTGGTTGACACTTTAAAGCATGTTTATTCTCAGGTATGAAAGAAATCTTCCGCTGTGCATTTGCTCATCTTAGAGATATTACTTGGAGTCATTCAAGACATATTTCAAAAGACGTTGCATTCGAGTCGTTGAGTTCATCAAGATTATTATTAAGTCAATTATAGTTAGATATATTATGAAATGGTATGCATGTCGTCAACTTTCGATGTAATGAAAGATTGTCTTTTCAAAAACGAATGCAATGTTTGTAAAATGTATCATATAGAGGTCAAGTACCTTACGATATAATCAACTGTTGTGAATCGTTTATAATCGATATGGACTTCATCCGGATAGATTAGGACGGGTCCTTTCACAACATAGATGCGGTTGATCTTTCCGGAGATCATCCATCTGGGGATTAGATTCATTAGTCTTAAAAGCTAATTTGCAATGTGCCCCCCATTGTACGAGACAGATCCATCTCATGGTTAGGATAAGTCTGACCACCAAAAACCCTGTTTGATGCTGAGGTGAGGTGGATTTCCAACCGATGATTGAGATGACTTTTCAAGATTTTTCGTCAACCTACAGCTGTTATGGACTACATCTTCTAACATAAGTTAGCAAGTGTGTCATATTGGAAGACTTGACTTCCTTCACAATCCGTACATAGATGAGTATTGGATTAGATTGTTAAAACAACAAATTACTTGATGATTCTTTTTCATTCAGAATGTGGTATAGCATGATGATTATATCTTTTATATGACTACTAGTTTTATGATTTTTAACAAAATAAACTCAATCATTTGGTTGTTTCTTAATTTGTTTTGTGATAACAATTTCGGTGTATACACCTAGTTTTAAAATCTACAAATTTTAAACAAAATTTGAATTTATGAAGATAAAAGTTTAAAAATTTTCACCATTTTAAGCCTTTTTAACCAAAATCAAAAACCCGAAAGAATTTATAACTTCCTCCCCACACTTGAGTTCATGTATCGCCCTCGTTACATGAAATCAGAAAAATGTAAATTCAAGAGGGGCTAAAGAGTGTAAGAGAGTTTATTACTTTCAAGGTCTAAAACCGAAGTTCACGGGATGATGGCGCTGAACTGAATGCCAGCATAAGAACATCATCCGCTTCTTGCAACCACAAAACAATCATCAATCAAGTATGTGCTGAACTTACTGCCCATCTTTGTAAAAATGCAGCATATAGCACAATTCTCACCTGTATCAATTCAAACAAAGCAAACATATGATTCACACAAATAAATGGGGGTGTACTCCATGTACTAAAATCCCCACTTATAATTATCTAAATTATTCAAATTACAATCATCCAAAATACTATCAAGTTATTACACACCAAACATAAAGATAAATTGTTTTTGAAACAAACTAACATCAATTAAACCGTTCACACACTTCACCAATAATCATGTCAACATCAAAAGAATCCCTAAAAAGAGTTACTTGGGCTAGCTCCGCCTTCATTTTGGTTCCCCGCGTCGTCGTCCTGAAATATTGAGGGGTTGTACCCCTGATAAGTTGCTTGAGCAGGGACGACAGCGGTGTCTTCAGTAGGCGGGTTAGGAGGAGGAGGATAAGGCGCAGGATATGGATCACCCATTCGAACCCATGGTTTGTATGCAGGCCAAGGAGAGGGGGTATAGTTAGCGGGATCTGCAGCATATGACACAGTCTGTTCATGTATCCAGTTAAGCTGATTTTACTGCCCCGCTTGAGTGTACCACGTTCGATCATTCCCTACATCAATGTAATGTTACATCTCCCTGTTACCTGTATCGTAGTGATCAATTACCTTTTGGGTGTTTCGATCATTATGAAGTCGCAAATCCGAAAAATGTCGCGCCATGTAAGCCTCCCAATCATTTCCCGGACCCGAACTACTTCCAACATTCGGCTGTGGATCTGGCTGCGATTGTGGTTGTTCTGGTTGCCTGTTCACGGGATCCACATACCTAGTTAGAAGGCCGTTCGACCCCCTCGTCAAAATTTTTTCCCTTGTATAGCTTACTCTATCAAAGACAATCATATGTTTCTCCTCTAACCCACTTGTATTGATACAAAAATTTTGGGCAATCCTGGTTACAAAATGGCTGCCCATGATTGGTGTAATCTTTTTCCTTTCTTTGAGAAGGAAAATGAGAATCATTCGAGGAATATGAACATGGGAGTTATCCATTATCGCGTGAATGTACCAGATATCCAAGTTGGTAACTTTTTCGCTACTGTCTTTTCGACAGTTTATGGTACTTGAAATGAATCTTTGGACGCATCGATGCTCGTAGGTACGTAGCTTGCTACAAGTCTACTTGCTTGCACTATATGCGCTATGGCTCATATCCACCCATGCTTCTGAATGATTAAAAGAAGAAACATAGTATATACATTGATTAAAGTAATTTTGCATTAATTGATGTGGCAACCCTTCATAGATGTCCAATGCCTTTACAAATTGTAGCAGTGTTAATGTTCGGTCTTGTCCTCCAAGACGAAATCTCATAAAGGTACCGGATGTTGGTGACGTGTAATCAACCCTAAGTGAACCAACGAATTCTTTGACTAAAAGTGGGTACACTCTTTCTTGCATTCTGAATAGGTTTTCCCATGCATATATTCGATGGCCTTGATACATTACTCGGAAAAGGTTGCGAAAATTTTGATATTCGCCGGCTTCTTCTAATGGTGTCCAATCGATATATTTCCCCGGATATACGTCTTTGTGTAGAAGTGCCTTCATCCGTTCATGATATTCCGGATGCCTTAAAACTGCATTGATCCATGGATCCGGAGTGGTTAATCCACGGACATTTAACTGCCGGTTGTCAATATCCATTTCTTCCTCTTCACCAGCATGTTCTTCTTCACTTGTTTCCTCATCTACAATTGCCGGGGCTTTTTGCTTCTTTGATTTTGGGTTTGATGATGAAGCTCTAGTCTACAAAAAAACACAACAAAACCAAACAAACAAAACAACAACAAACCAAGTTGATTAGCGTTAAAGAAATTCAAAACATCTTTCATATAACACAAGCCAAAACCATGTAGAACACGTTATATCGTACGCATTACACAAATTCTCATGTCTATTATGGATGTACTTATCTCATTTTCAACAAACATGTACTAGTATAACTCGTAATTTTTTTTTATCACTTCATAAGTTCAATCATATCTAGCATAATTAGTTTCACCAAAACAAGTGTATGAAACCATTAGCATTCATCAATAAGCTTGTCAAACAATATGCAATCAATGGTTATCATACATTTAGACACTAAATTCGACTCAAGTCAACAATTTCATCAAAAAGCCTAAGCATACAATCCTTAACTTTCACAAGTAAAACTTTTCAATTCGAACAAACACTAAGTTAAGGCATATATGAGTTTAGCATAATCAATGCATTGCTTTAATTCCACTTAGAACACTTACTAGTCAACAAAAGTCAAAATCCCCATTTTAAGAACCCTAAAATTCAATAATTTGTGCAATCGTGTAATTCAACTAAGGTTCATGCGGATTTGCTAATATATACTAGTAATTGAACTCTAAATCATCCCAATTTAAACAAATAATGGTCATTTTTTTCGAAATCCCCAAATTCATGAAGAACCCTAATTTCTAAAGTAAAATTTTGAGCAATTAGCCATGAAATTCGAGGATAAATAAGGATTAGTGACAACAATACAAGCATATAACGACCAAAACATGAAGATTTAAACATACCCACACTTAGAACAAGCTAAACCCGAATTTGAGAATGAAGAACACAAGAACCATGAAGAAATGAAGATTAATCTTACCTTTCTCATGTTGATATATGGATTAGATGCTCAAAGATGGGTTTAATCGGTTGATTTAGTGTTTAGAGGTGGAAACCTTGAGAGAAAAAGAGATGAAGTTCGGAGTTGTAGGTGAAAAAATGAGTAAAGTTGATAAACTCCCGTATTTGTGCAAAATTTTTAGGCAGACTTCCACATTCAAACACAGATGCGGCGCATCTGGAGCAGATGCGGCGCATATGGTGGCCCAAAAGCGGCGCATGACCTTTTCTCGGCGCATCAAAAACTGTCAGCTTTTTTCTTGTCCTCAGATGCCGCGCATCCAGACTGGATATGGCACATCTGACTCTGTTTCATCAGTTTTTGCTGTTTTTTCGCGTTTTAAGCATTGCGGAAGGTCCGTAAACAACTTGGTTCGTATTAAAGCTCGAAAAATCACTCAAATCACTTAAAACAATAAATCCTAATAAACGAGACACACGAATGAGACTATGTACACGTTGTGAAGTTTATTAGCGAGTCGTTCACGCGACTCCTTCCCAAGCTAATTATCGTTGGGGGAGAAAGTGATGTCATCTTGAACCGTGGTATCAACTCCATCAAAATAGAGTTTTAATCGATGACCATTTACTTTAAAAGTATTCTCGTTTCCAAACAATTCAACATATCCCGATGGAAATGCTTGTTTCACCAAATAAGGTCCCGTCCATCGGGACTTCAACTTCCCGGGAGAAAATTTAAACCGTGAGTTAAAAACCAAAACCTTATCACCGGTTTTAAACTCCTTCACTTCTTTCAATCGGGAATCATGCCACCTTTTCGTTTTCTCCTTATACGAGCTCGAATTCTCGTACGCTTCTAACCTCAACTCTTCCAATTCATGTATTTGCATGAATCGGTTTTCACCAGCCTTTTCCATGTCTAAATTACAAAGCTTCAATACCCAGTATGCTCTATGTTCCACTTCAACCGGAAGATGGCACACTTTACCATATACAAGTCTAAATGGTATGGTACCGATTGGTGTTTTAAAAGCAGTCCTAAAAGCAGTCTTAGGGTTGTTATCAACCGTCTTCTCAAGTATGTGTTTCAAGGCACGATTCGTGTTCTCCACTTGACCACTTGTTTGCGGGTGGTACGGAGTAGAGAAACGATGAGTTACACCATACTTCTTCAATACCGTTTCAAGAAGGTTGTTGGCAAAATGTGTTCCTCGATCGGATATGAGCGCCTTTGGGATTCGAAAGCGCGAGAAGAGATTTTTCAAGAAGTTCACCACACCCTAGCATCATTCGTAGGTAAAGCTTTCGCTTCAGCCCACTTAGATACATAGTCAACGGCCACAAGGATGTACTTGCACTTATGGGAACTTGGAAATGGTCCCATGAAGTCGATTCCCCAAATATCAAAGATTTCACAAACTTGGATGCCGGTTTGAGGCATCTCATCCTTTTTCATGATGTTACCTATTCGTTGGTATGCATTACAAGTTCGAACGAAATTATGGGCATCTTTAAAGATCATGGGCCAATAAAAGCCTGAGTCAAGGATTTTTCTTGCGGTGTAGTTTGGTCCGAAATGACCACCGGTGGGCCCTTGATGACAATGCTCAAGAATTTGTTGAGCCTCTTTTCCGTACACACAACGGTGAATCATTTGATCCGCACCAACACGAAATAGGTCGGGATGTTCCCAGAAATAGGACTTCAAATCTGCAAAGAATTTCTTCTTTTGTTGATAAGAAAGTCCTTTTTGAAGAATGCCTGACACAAGATAGTTTGCAAAATGGGCAAACCATGGGATTTCAGATTCCTTGTCAACCCTCATTAGAGATTCATTAGGAAATGTGTCATTGATGATTGTATCATCGAGTTTTTCTAATTTGGGGTTTTCAAGTCGGGATAAATGGTCGGAGGCTAGATTCTCGGCTCCTTTCTTATCACGTATCTCAATGTCAAACTCTTGAAGTAAAAGAACCCAACGTATGAGACGATGTTTTGCATCTAGTTTCGAGAATAAGTACCTAAGGGTTGAATGGTCCGTGTAGACAATGGTTTTGGACAACACCAAATATGACCAAAATTTATCAAACGCATAAACAACCGCCAGGAGCTCCTTTTTCGTGGTGGTATAATTAATTTGAGCTCCCGTTAGAGTTTTGCTCACATAATAAATTGGGCGAAAATGATTATCGGGACGCTGTCCTAAAACAGCACCTAAGGCATAGTCGCTCGCGTCACACATTAACTCAAAAGGCATACTCCAATCCGGAGATATGATAATGGGAGCTTGTGTGAGTTTTGACTTTAGAATGGAGAATGCATTCTCACAATTAGAATCGAAGTCAAAAGGAGCATCCTTTTCTAGAAGTTTGGTCATTGGGCGGGCGATTTTAGAAAAATCTTTGATAAATCGTCTGTAGAATCCCGCGTGACCAAGAAAACTTCTAATGGCCGTGACATTTGTCGGTATAGGTAGCTTAGAGATAACTTCAATTTTAGCTTTATCTACCTCTATTCCCGCACGAGATATTTTGTGACCAAGTACAATACCCTCCTTTACCATAAAGTGGCATTTTTCCCAATTTAGGACCAAGTTTGCTTTTTCACATCGGATAAGCATACGTTCAAGGTTAAAAAGACACGATTCAAAGGAGTCTCCAAACACGAAAAAGTCATCCATGAAGACTTCCATACAATCCTCTACCATATCATCAAAAATTGCCATCATGCACCTTTGAAAGGTTCCGGGTGCATTGCATAAACCAAATGGCATGCGGTGATAGGCAAAGGTCCCGAAAGGACAAGTGAATGTGGTCTTTTCTTGGTCGTTGGGATCAATTGGAATTTGGAAGTAACCGGAGAAACCATCTAGAAAGCAATAGTATTCTTTCCCCGCTAATCGTTCAATCATTTGATCAATAAAAGGCAACAGGAAATGATCCTTTCTAGTGGCATCATTGAGACATCTGTAATCAATACATACTCTCCAGCCGGTAACCGTTCTAGTTGGAACGAGTTCGTCCTTTTCATTTACAATAACGGTTGTACCCCCTTTTTGGGCACTACTTGTACTGGACTAACCCAAGGACTATCGGAGATGCGGTAGATTAGCTCAGCGTCAAGAAGCTTGACTACCTCCTTTTTAACATTGTACTACTGGTTTGAAGTCATTCTCAAGGAGAATTTTATGTGTACAATAAGACGGGTTTATCCCTGGAATGTCGGTCGTTTTCCAGGCTATAGCCTTTTTATGGGTTTTCAAAATAGAGATTAACCTATCCTTCTCGTTACCAAAAAGGTGTGAAGCAATAATTACCGGTAATTGAGATGTTCCTTCGAGATAAGCATACTCCAAGTGTTTGGGTAGCTCCTTAAGCTCTAGTACGGGTGGTTCTTCCAAGGAATTCTTTATTCAGAATCTATCTTTATTTCTAATATCTTCAAATGATTCCTCTTCCTTGGGAATTTCCTCTTCCATGGTCTCATCATCCGTGACCACTTTCATCAACTCATCAAAAGCTTCATCAATATTGAAATACTCACTTTCACTTACCGGGGCAAACCCCGATGTATCAATTTCAAGTAGCTCCTGCAATTCATCCTCAACACAAAGATTTATAACATCAATTTGAAAATAAGAGTCATCGGTGGAAGTGGGTCTTTTCATGGCTTTGTCAATATGACAAATTATTCTCTCGTTTCCCACACCTAGACTTAATTGTTCTTTTTGGACATTAATGATAGCATCTGCGGTGTTAAGGAAAGGACGTCCTAAAATGATAGGAACTTTTGTGTCCTCTTGCATTTCTAGAATAACAAAGTCGACGGGAAAGATAAGTGAGCCAACGTTTACAAGAATATCCTCGGCTATACCTATGGGAGTATCAAATGATTGATTTGCTAATCGAATACCCATCCGGGTTGGTTTCAAGTCTCCTAAGTCAAGTTTCAAATATAACGAGTAAGGCATTAGGTTAACACTTGCACCTAGGTCGGCTAGTGCATCGTACACTACCGAATCACCCATCATACATGGGATGATAAAACTACCCGGATCTCCCAATTTTGGAGGTACATTTTGCTTTTTCAAGATGGCCGAACACTCCTCATGGAGGAATGTGGCAGAAACATCGTGGTATTTACCCTTCGAGGATATGAGATCTTTCAAAAACTTCCCGTAATGGGGCATACCCTTAGGAACCTCCGCGAGTGGCATGTTAATGTTGATTTGCTTGATCATATCCGCAAATTTCTGATATTGGCTCGCGAGTCTGTCTTTCTTCAATGCTTTTAGGTATGGAATAGGTGCCTTGTACACCTTCACTGGTGGTTCTTCACTTTTCTTCGATATGACCTCTGGTGGATCATTTTTCTCTTGTTCTTTTTCAACATGCTCATCTATATCAACAGGTACCTGCAAAACAGAAGGAGACAAAGGAACTTCTGAGGACTTTGGAATCTCCGGGTTAGTGGTTAAACCACTTCTAGTAGTTATAGCATTTACATGCTCATTCCTTGTTTGATTGTTACTGGGATTCACTTGAGTATTTGAGGGGAGAGCACCATGTGGTCTCTCTGCTAGTAACTGTGAGATCCTTCCAACATCCCTTTCTAAATTCTGAATCGTAGCTTGTTGATTTCGAATTTGCTGAGTTTGAAGTTCCACATTTTGCTAACCATAAAATCTCTCAAAAGATCTTCTAAACCGGATTTCTTCTCTGGTTGTGGTTGTACATGTGCCACTTCTAGTAGTTATAGCATTTACATGCTCATTCCTTGTTTGATTGTTACTGGGATTCACTTGAGTATTTGAGGGGAGAGCACCATGTGGTCTCTCTGCTAGTAACTGTGAGATCCTTCCAACATCCCTTTCTAAATTCTGAATCGTAGCTTGTTGATTTCGAATTTGCTGAGTTTGAAGTTCCACATTTTGCTAACCATAAAATCTCTCAAAAGATCTTCTAAACCGGATTTCTTCTCTGGTTGTGGTTGTACATGTGCTTGTGGTTGTGGTTGTGGTTGTGGTTGATTATGTTGGAAATTATTTTGGTAATTTCGTGGAGGTTGATTACGATTGTTTATGTGATTGTAACCCGGTGGTGCATTTCTTTGATTTTGATTTGGAAAATTCCGATTATTTTGTTGTAACGACCCGGATTTTTCCGATCGTTTTATACTTATGAGATTTATATTTACATAAAATAAACCTTACCAACATGATAAGCAATCCAAACTGTTGAGACTTATGTTTTTGAAAAGAGTTTCACACAACGTTTGACCGTCCAATTTGACCGATGATATCACGAACTATATAACACACGATAATTATACGATTATGTATATGTACATATCTATACATATTTAACATGATTTAAGGATGGTTTAACATTTCATTGTGAACTAACAACAATGAGTTATAAGTATACTTTGAGACCACTAACTTAAGTTATGAAAACGATAACTATATGTAACATTCTTTGACATATATACTTACAATATATAATGTGTTGGTGATCTATGTCACCAATATGATTTAAGTGTAATGCGATTAATTTGTAACCAAAATAATCTTGATAAATATCAAACAAGTTTGGGGAAGTGTGTAGTGCACACTTGTTTGAACTTATCTTGATTATGACGGGGGTTCGGGGGCAGCGCCCCCGATAAGCGGGGTCCAAGGGGTGGCAACCCCTGGCGGAGTCCAAGGGGCAGAGCCCCTGTCTTTTACAGTTTGACCCAAAAATAAAACTTTATTAAAAATGTCTTAAAATTTTATTTTGGCCCGGTTTGACCCAAAAATAAAAGCCCAGTTTTGAGCCTCTTTTACAGTTATAAACCCTTCCATATTTGAATTCTCGTTCCGATTCCTCAAAATTTCTACAACTATATCTAGGGTATATGTAACCGTATCATACCCAGCTTCTATACGTATTTACTATTGGTATATACCAACAATAAACTTCAATGATCAGCCACTAGACATGATGTTACATGTGGGAACCAGCCATTTAGCCTCATGTGTGACTTTTGTGCAAGAAAACAAACTAAATCTCCTATATATCCATCCCATAATCATGCTATTTTGCACACACACACATACAATTTCATTTCCAATTTTCTTTCAAGTTAATTCACTCCCTAATCTCTCTTCATTTACCTACTCAAGAACGTATCAATATAGTCATCCGATTTCAAGGAGATTACTTTCAATCTTTCAATCCCACTCCATCACTCTTTTGATTCCAAGATTTTTCTTACCTTTTCCAGTAGCTTTGTCCAAGTAACTTGAGGTAGTAACCTTATTCATAACCTTATTCGATTCATATTTATATAGCTATCTTATTTTGTGTTATAAAATTTTAACAACAAGAACATAGTTTGAGTGATTTCAAACTTGTTCGCAAACTAAATAGATCCTTCTAATTTGATTTTTAAAAACACTTCAAGACCTGTAATATATCATATTATGACAAAATCGGATTAATCATATCTTGGCTAATTAACATAATATTTAATATATATTTACTTATGATTTTATTTTATATATTTCAGGACCACCCGTAAACAACACGAGAAGATTAATCATAAGACCTCATGATTGTACGCAACACGTCATTTGACAACACGGTACTTTATGTACGCAACACGTCATTTGACAACATGGTACCATGGGTCAAGATTAATTCTGATCAACACGAATACGACGGGGTCTTTATTTATTTTATTTAAGCAACTAATTGTGGACCACTAACATCGGACTGCTAACTACGGACTAAAAAAATATAAAAAGTATTAAAAGTGTATATATATATATATATATATATATATATATATATATATATATATATATATATATATATATATATAACAATTACTTGAAAAGAAAATATGTTGATATATTATATATATGGTTAGGTTCGTGATATCTATCGGAGACCAAGTCGAGTTAAATACCTTTAAGACAAAAGTGAGTATATAGTCCCACTTTTAAACTCTAAATATTTCGGGATGAGAATACATGCATTTTATGATTTACGTTATGGACACAAGTGATTAAAAATATATATTCTACGTTGAGTTGTACCACTGGCATACTTCCCTGTAACTTGGTAACTATTATTTACATGAGGTATTGTAAACGCGAATCCTGTTGATAGATCTATCGGGCCTGACAACCCCAACCGGACTGGACGACCAGTATTCAACGGTTGCACAGTACTTCGTTTCAGTAACTACACTTAGTACGGTGTAGTAAGATTTCATAATAAAGGGAATATGCGACGTTGATTAAATGTTAAGTATGGTTATCAAGTGCTCAACAACTTAGAATATTTTTATTAAAACGTTTATATATGAAATCTTGTGGTCTATATTTATAACGCTGCCGGCATTAAACCTATATCTCACCAACTTTATGTTGACGTTTTAAGCATGTTTATTCTCAGGTGATAACTAAAAGCTTCCGCTGCAACATGTTGAATTTAAGCAAGATCTTGAGTATGCATATTTGTGTCAAAAATAAAACTGCATATCGGAGGATTTGTAATGTAAAATATGTTGGAGGTCGTATTGTTATTATCACATGTAAAGTTTGTAAGTCTAAGATTATCGCTAAACGATAATCATTATTAAGTTGTTTAAACCTTGTATTTGTAATAAAAGCTATGGTTTGTATTGTAAAAACGAATGCAGTTTTTGAAAAATGTCGCATATAGAGGTCAATACCTCGCGATGAAATCATATGTTATTGTATTCGTCCTTATGGTTAAGGTCGGGTTATGACATTTGGTAACCTGCATTTCCTCCGTGGTAATTGTTGTTTGAACTTGAAGGTCCCCCTATTTGATAACTATTGACAGGAGGGTACTTCCGGTTCATTGCATCAACCGCCGAAAAGTCGTCAAAATTCATTTCACCTTTACGTAAGTAACCTAAGAAATTTGCTTTCTCTTCCATTGTCGTTTTTTCGCAATCTCTAGTGAGATGGGGACCTTGGCACAATTCACACCCTACCCTGATAGCGTGCATTTCTTTGGTTACCTTCTCAATTTGCCTTGCTTGATTTGCCAATTGAACTTTTAATGCAGCGATTTCATCGTTGCTTTTGACATTAGCAACTGTTGATGATCTAGAGAACTCCATCTCTTGATGCCAATTGTGAGAATGGGCTGCTATATAGGCAATTATTGTGTGAGCGTCTTCGGGCATTTTTTTCATGATTGATCCTCCTGCTGCAACATCTATATCCTTCCGGGTAGCCACATTGACTCCTTTGTAGAATATTTGGACCTTTTGGAATGTATTCAACCCGTGTTGAGGACATACCCTAAGCATTTTATTAAATCGAGTCCAAGCTTCATAAAGAGTCTCGTTAGACTTTTGCTTGAAGTGATTTATATCACTTTGCAGCTTTGCTGCTTTCGAAGCAGGGAAGAATTCTGACAAAAATTTGTCCATCATGTCATTCCAAACTTCAATATAACCTTCCGGTAATGAGTCTAGCCAATCTCTTGCATCATCCTTTAGGGACCATGAAAAAAATTTTAAACATGCAACTTCATCGGAGACATCTTTGATTTTGAAAAGCTTGCAAATGCTTATAAACTTACGAAGATGCTCGTTAGCATCCTCATTTGGGGCTCCACCGAATTGGCATGTATTAGTCACCATGTGGAGAAATTGCCCCTTTATTTCAAAACCATCAGTCATCGTAGGTTGAATAATTGCGTGGCCTTGTCCTATCCTTGTTGCCTTCATCAAAGCATCCATCGTTTGATTTGTAGCAGTCATCTCTTCCTCTTCTTTAATGATTGGCTCGATGATTGGTTGAACAATTGGTTCAGAGTTAGAATCTAATGAAAGTGATTCTAAATCCTGAGCAGGAGATTCTACTTCTTGAGCTCTTAAGAGTTCGTGAAGTTCTCTTTCAGGTTCAGGATATGAAGGAATTAAATTAGAGTTGGAAGAACGTAGATTCATGCACTAATACCTATCCTGCAATCACAACACCACAAACAAACCAATTACAAAAACACAAGCTTACAATAAAAAAGTAACTTTTCTAGGAATTGAATTCCTACAAAAGGATCGAATAATTCAAAGTTTATTTAAAATCTTTTAACAAAACCGGGTCCCCGGCAGCGGCGCCAAAAAGTTGATGTGTTAAAACGTAACCTTTAAAATGAAGACAATATGCTTAATAATTAACACATAATACAGGCAACTAAAACCCGATCATGCAGTAACTAGCAAGTAAATTGACCAGTTCGATCCACAGGGAGAAGTTTTTTTTTAAGATTTTACCACGATTAATTGTTCTAAAAGGGATGTTTTGTGTTTGAAGTTGTATTTTCGTTTAACGAAACAGTAAATAAATATAGTAATTAACAAGAATGAGAATGCGGTGTTTACTTCTATGCTTGATAAATGACAGGGATTGTTCTTTTATAATTAAAACTGTTATGTAATAGTTACAATAGAGCAGTTTATATCAATTTCACAATTTCTATGAACTTAAGAGCTATGTTTAATCAACAAGATTCTTTCGTGGTTGAATTCACATAAAACCTAGTTTACTAAAATCACTCTAAGTAAACTACATGATTGTATATCCTAAATATCATTCAATTAACATCCTATACTCACATATAGGTGGCTAGATCACTAGGTGTTGAAGTATAAGCTATGGTCTTTGATAAATTCACATAAACCAAGTCATAACTTACATAATTGAACTAGGATACAAGGATGATTACAACTATGGATCTTTTGAAAGAACATGGTGATTTAGATTGATTAACTAACTAGATTCAACCCGGTTAAACTCACATGAAACCTGAATTACAACAATCACTTGAGGTAATTTCATAACTATGTTGCTTCAAAACTTGTTCAATTACCGAATTAAACACATAACAAAATCACTTAAGTTTATGCATCTAATCGTCTAGATTACTAGGTGTATTGAAGTATAGATTGTTTTCCTAGATAATTTAATCAATCAAACATATGTGTAACTAGCATAACATCAAAGTATAGAACAATCCCAAGCCATAAATCTTACATTGAAGCAAACACACAAGGCTTTAGCCTAACATAATCATAGTAGAACTAATGAAACAGTAAATAAAATTCGAATTCATGTTTAAAAGATATAGAACAAAAGTACCAATAGTGATGAATGATCCTAGCTTAATCTTGATGTTGAAAGGGTGGAGATTGACTTGCAGCCTTCCTTGAACCTTGAAAATCGTATTAGAACTGAGGGAGAACGTAGTAGTGAAGGTATATGAAGTATGTAACCAAAGGCTTTCTTAAATAGGCTAAAAAGTTAGGTAAAATGGCCAGAAATTGACCAGATGCGCCACATCTCATTGGGATGCACCGCATCTCTTTACGTTCAGTAGATTCCAGCTCGATTCTGCACTCAGGACTGTCGGCAGGGAAGCAGATGCGCCGCATCTGGGACAGATGCGCCGCATCTGGCTTGGATGCGCCGCATCCATCTCAGATGCGCCGCATCTGAGGCTGTTTTTGGTCCAGAAGTCTTCATGCTCCGCATCTGAAACTGTCGGGAGTTATTTGGTGCATAGATGCGCCGCATCTAAGAGAGATGCGCCCCATTTGGACCTGTCTCAGTGGTTTCGGGCTGTTTTACGCGTTCAATCTTCGTTTTAACTCTGTTTTTGCTGTTGGTCTTCATTTATTCATTCACAATGGACTTTTACAATTATATACGAGTTACAATACATAAGTACAACAATTACATACCAATGGAACAACTTTGGATCAAAATAACGGCAATAAACATGTATAATTTTTGCGTTATCAACGGGACATATTCGTCAATGAGAATCAATCAACAATTGATAAACTTACATGGTGTTAGCCAATATTATATTTAGTATATTTAGTCATAGATAATGTAACTGACTTGTATCAAATTACCGTAACAATAGGATAGACTCAAGAGATAAGTGCATGTGCTTAATCTCCCAAAATAGCTGATAGTTAGCTAAATACGTTTTGTATATATACGGGACATATTCATCAATGAGAATCAATCAACAATTGATAAACTTACATGGTATCAGACTTGATATCGGTCCCTCTTTTCTTTTTCTAAAACACTTCCTGCCCTCTTCTTTATCTCATCCATGGCCGAATCCAAGCTTCCAATTCCACTACCAATCAATCATATCATCCATTCCGTACCAATCAAATTGGAAATTGAAACCAGTCAGTACAACTCATGGGCAGAGTTGTTCAAAATTCATTGTCGTGCCCATGACGTAATCGATCACTTAACCTCTGAAGCACCACATGCTGGTTCTTCTAAAGCCGACGCCATCTCTCCTGAAGTTTGGGCTCGTCAAGACGCCATTGTTCTCCAATGGATCTACGCTACCATCTCCAAAGACTTGTTACACACCATTCTTGAAACTGATACATCTGCTAAGAAGGCGTGAGATCGTCTTAAAAGCATTTTTCACGATAATCAAGGCTCTTGTGCTGTTGCTCTTGAACACAGATTTACCAACCTCAGATTAGACAACTTTCCAAATGTATCCGCATATTGTCAAGAAGTGAAGATGCGTGCGGATCAAATGAACAACGTTGGTCTTAATGTCACTGATCAACGAATGGTACTCCAAATGGTTGCTGGTTTAGGTGACAATTATGCAACAATTGGCACCTACATCTCACAGTCAGAAAAACTACCCCAATTTTATGAAGCTAGGTCAAAACTCATCTTGGAAGAAGCTCACATCAATCGCAACTCTTCAAGTTCTGAAATCGCTCATGAAAGTGCACTCAGCACCACCACCAATCATCGTGAAACATCTCGCTCCAACGAAAAAGACAATCGGACCTCCAATTTTGGTTCTACTCGAGGGAGAGGCGGACGACGTGGTGGTGGACGTTCGGGTTATCGGGGCAGAGGAAGGGGTAATTATCAAACCTCACCGTTGCATTATGTTGGCCCTAGACCTTCCTGGATCCCCAACACTCCATGGGCTTATCAACCACAATGGCCCAATACTCCACCATGCCCTTATCCCACTACCTCCTGGGCCAGGCCGAATACTCCACATAATTCAAACACAGCTGCTGGATTACTTGGTCTATATCCCAACAGTACCTACAACGGGTCAACCACTCCCTCGGCTAATTACGCTCCAACAACGATCGAGAGTTCTTTTCAGACCATGGCTTTGAATCCACAGGAAGAAAATTGGTATATGGATACGATGGCCTCATCTTATATGACAGGTAACCGAGGTATGATCTCAACCTATGTTAATACGAACGTGCCTAAACTAATAATCATCAGAAATGGTAATAGACTTCCAATTTGTGGTCTTGGTAACTCAAAACTACAAAACTCTACGTTACCCTCTACATATCAATTCAATTTTATATTCACCAAATCTTATTACAAATTTAATTTCTGTTAGACGTCTTTCTATCGATAATAATGTTGCTATAACTTTTGACCCTTTTTGGTTTCACTATGAAGGATTACAAGACACAAACTCCACTCATGAGATGCAATAGTCAAGGCGATCTTTACCCGCTCACGTCTACCTTTCTTAACAAACTACAAAGTCTACCTTCTTCCTTTTCTGCTATTTCTGTTAAAATCATGCAAATTCAATCTAATCTTTGTACTTTCTCTACTTTCTTACTTTGTTTGTGTGTTAGTGTAGGATTGGTGTCCAAAGTTGAATAAAAGGAAGTTGGATGGCTTGCTATTCGAAGTTATGTTGCAGATGTAAAGTTGAAGATCCTTTAGGGGGCAAAAGTGTATCTTTCATTGAAGGCTATAAATACCCATTTAGGGATTGGTGTCCAAAGTTGAATAAAAGGAAGTTGGATGGCTTGCTATTCGAAGTTGTGTTGCAGATGTAAAGTTGAAGATCCTTTAGGGGGTAAAAGTGTATCTTTCATTGAAGGCTATAAATACCCATTTAGGGTTCGAGTTCTACACACGCTCCATCTCTAATTCTGCAGTCATAATCTTCATCACTGTTATTACCGAAATCATTTTGTGTCTGTGTTTATTGTTCTAATTTCGATTCATAGATTGTTAATCTGTTTATCAATCGTGAGAATTCACCTAGTGTCTTCAGTATTGTTACCTTGCTGCTGTATTACCGAATCCACTCATATTAGGGTTCATTGGGTTGTTGATTGGTTAATAAAGATCTGCTGTTTTTTCTTGTGTTAATCTTATTTTCGTTCATGGTATCAGAGCTGTGGAACCTGGTTTGATCCTGTTTGTTTTTCAATTCGTCTTTTTTGTTACTAGGGTTGACGACTGAAAAATTATTTTCGTGCAATTGGGTTGATTCAAGGTCAGTACGACTGACTCATTGGTTCTTATTTAGTCTACTGGGTTCGATTTGGATCTGTGATTGGTATTTCTGGGCTGCTGTTTCGATTCAAAAAAAAAGGGAGGAAACCCTAATTGTCGAATTAGGGTTAAGGTTGGCTGATTCATCACTCTTCAAAATTCAAACCATTTGTCTATCTACGAAGGGGAGTAATCTGAAACTTTTTACTTTAATCCTTTTATGATTTATTGTGCTTCGTTTTACTGTTTCTGCATGCTTGTTCTGCTGATTTTGTGATCTTGTCTTGCTACTTGGTTACCTGTGTTGTCTCTTTCTGCTTTTTTCATTTTGTGTAGACAGTGAGAACCCCAAGGAAGCCCTGGGACAGAATCCCTTGAGATTCTGTCTATCTGGATCACTACTTGGTTGTTCTTTAGGAACTTTTTTGTGTTTGTTTAAGTTATCTTATTGCTTTGTGCTTTCATGGCTGGTGAAGGATCCAAGGCCACTCACGTGAGTGACCTAGATTTTGGGGATCCCTTATACCTGCATTCGAGTGATACAAGTATCACTGCCCTTATTTCTATGAAATTAAAGGGAACAGAAAATTACAATGTCTGGAGCAGGGCTATGTTATTGGCTCTGCAAACCAAAAACAAAATTGGATTTATAGATGGTACTGTCATTAAAAATACCACTGATAATGTGCTTGCTTTGCAATGGGATAGATGCAACTCAGTTGTTCTATCCTGGATTTTGAACTCTGTGAGTGAAGAACTTTTCTCTGGTCAAGTCTTTTCAAAACTTGCTAAAACTGTGTGGGATGAATTAAAAGAGACATATGACAAAATTGATGGCTCAATCACTTTTAATTTGCATAAGAAAATCAATACTATTACTCAAAATGGTGATTCTTTGTCTGATTACTATCACAAACTAAATGCTTTATGGAAACAATTTGATGCTCTTGTAAAACTACCCACATGTGACTGTAATAATACTGAAATTAAAGATCACAATGATTCAATCAAACTTATGCAATTCTTAATGGGTCTTGATGAATGCTATCATGCTGTCAGAAGTAATATTCTCACCAGAGAGAAATTACCAAGTGTTCAAACTGCCTTCTCTATTGTGTCAAGAGAGGAGTCTCACAGAGATTCCTCCACCATCAGGGGTGTTGGGAAGTCTCAACAGTCTGCTTTTCTTGTTTCTAAAACCTTTGATAATAAAAAGAAATTTGGAAGGGGCCCTAACACAAACCTGAAATGCACTAAGTGTAACATGAATGGCCACACAATTGACAGATGTTATGAGATTGTTGGGTATCCCCCAGGTTGGGTTAAAAGAAACAATAACAATATTAATAAAAGCATTCCTAGCAACAACTCTGTTGGCCAGGGAACTCCTTTCACACCTGATCAGATAAACACGTTGATGAGCCTCATCAATGATTCCTCCGGAAATGTGCATGCTAATGTTGCAGGTACCTTCACTAACATGAATAACTTGTTTAACAAAAACTTTGAAAAATTCTTTAAGTCAAACAGTTCTGGTCATAGTTTAAACAAGTGTACTGGTTGGATCATAGACTCTGGGGCTTCACAGCACATGACTGGTAGCTTGAATAATATGGAAAATATCTTTGATGTGTCCTCATTAGGCATGACAGTTGGTCACCCAAATGGAACACAAGCTAAAATAACTAAAATTGGTGATTTGATCTTAAATAAACACATTTTACTTCAAAATGTGCTGGTGGTCCCGGGTTATTGTGTCAACTTGTTGTCTGTTCATCAACTGTCTAAAAATAAGAAAACTTTTGTTGGCTTTAATGATTCTAAGTGTTACATCCAGGATTTGTTGGAAAAGAAGATTGTGGGGACTGGTAGTCTGAATAATGGTCTGTATCTGTTTGATGAAAGTCAAAGTGACATGAATAATTGTGTGAGTGATTGCTTTGTCTCTTTTAACTTATGGCACTGCAGACTTGGACACCCAGCCAAGCCTGTATTAGATCTCTTAAAACATGATCTTGAATGGAAATCTGAATCTGAAACACATATTTGTGACACATGCCATAAGGCAAAACAAACAAGGGAACCTTTTCCCTTAAGTGATCACAAATCAAATTCACTTGGTGATCTTGTTCATTTAGATTTGTGGGGGCCATATAGAGTCACGTCAAGAGATGGGCACAAATATTTTTTAACCATTGTTGATGACTTCACTAGAGCTGTGTGGATTTACATGATAAAATCTAAAAGTGATGTGTTTGAAATGTTTGAAAATTTTACAAATCTTCTTACAAATCAATTTGAAAAAACTGTGAAGGTCATAAGATCTGACAATGGGACTGAATTTGTGAACAGTAAGTTTGACCAATTCTGTAACTCTAAAGGCATTGTGCACCAAACCAGCTGTGCCTATACCCCTCAGCAAAATGGGATTGCTGAGAGGAAACACAGACATTTATTAAATGTCGCTAGATCCTTACTTTTTCAAAGTGGTATTTCTCTTGAGTTATGGTCTGATTGCATTCTAACTGCTGCTTATCTAATCAACAGGCTCCCTTCATCTGTGCTCTCAGGAAAATCCCCATTTTAAATGATTTATGGAAAAAAACCTAGTTTCTCTCATTTAAGGGCCTTTGGGGGTTTATGTTATGCAACTGTTTTAAACAATAGCGATAAGTTTGAAAAAAGATCTGAAAAATGTGTTTTTTTGGGTTACTCATCTTTTAAAAAGGGATACAAATTACTAAGCCTTGAGTCAAATGATGTCCTTTTCTCTAGAGATGTAAAGTTTTATGAAACTGTTTTTCCCTTTAATCTAAAAAACCAAAAACAAACTAACTCTAAAAATGAAACTGTCTTGAACCACTTAAATTTTTTTGACCTATTTTCTGAAAACCCCAAGGACCCAAGTCCCAATGATGAGGAGAGAACACACTTAGATGATGAGGGAAGTGGCAGTGATCACAGCAGCCATGATTCTCAATCATTGGGGGGCAGTGATACCACTTCCTCACCTGAAGAAACATCTTCTTCTCCTGAGGGCACCACTGTTGAACCTATTTTTGAACCAGTTTTTGAAGAAACACTTGTTCAACCTGAGAACACTAATGTTGAAGGGACTGTTAGAAGGTCAACAAGACCTAGAGTCTGCCCTACCAAATGGAATGACTATGTTCTTGATCCCAGTTTCAACCATCCTCAAAACAACAATGTCATGTTTAAATGCAAGTACCCTTTAAACAACTATGTGTGCTACAACAATCTGTCTGCCACTGCCTTGTCCTTCATCTCTAGCCTTGACAAATCTGTTGAACCCACATCTTATCATGAAGCATCAAAACAACAATGTTGGATTGATGCCATGAATGATGAAATGGAGGCCTTGAACAAAAACAACACTTGGGTTGTTACTGATCTTCCCCCTGGAAGAAAGCCAATTGGGTGCAAATGGATCTATAAGATTAAACATAAGGCAAATGGGGAAATTGAAAGGTACAAGGCAAGGTTGGTTGCTAAGGGGTACAATCAAAAGGAAGGAATAGACTATGAGGAGACCTTCTCTCATGTTGCCAAAATGGTAACAGTAAGATGCATTCTAACCTTAGCTGTTAACAATAACTGGTCATTGTTTCAACTTGATATTAACAATGCTTTTTTGTATGGGGATCTGGTAGAGGATGTGTACATGACACTACCTGAGGGTTATTTTTCAAAAGATGACACCAAAGTGTGCAAACTAACAAAATCATTATATGGTTTAAAACAAGCCCCTAGGCAGTGGAATGAAAAACTTACCTCCTTTCTTGTTGAATATGGTTTTGTGCAAAGTGTGAATGATTACTCTTTATATACTTGGTCTGTTGGTTCAGACTTTATTGCCCTCTTGGTTTATGTGGATGATATGATCATAACTGGAAATAATCTTGCTGAAATTTCAAAAGTTAAGGATTTTCTTAAATCCAAGTTCAAAATAAAAGATTTGGGTGAACTCAAGTATTTTTTAGGGATTGAAATTGTTAAAACTAAAAATGGGATTTGTATGAACCAAAGAAAATATTGTCTAGAACTTCTAAGTGAATTTGGAATGTTAGGGTCAAAACCTATGGCAACTCCTTTGGAATCCAATTCTGTTTTGAATAGTGATGAAACAGAAGATGACAAAAAACTTGATGATATCTCACAATATCAAAGACTTGTTGGCAAGTTAATATACCTAACTTTAACAAGGCCTGATATTTCATACTCTATACAATGCTTGAGTCAATATATGCATTCTCCTCTTCAATCTCATGTCAAAGCTGCCTTCAGAGTGTTGAGATACTTAAAAGGAAATCCAGGTGCAGGTATTCAAATTATAAGAAACCCAGGTATGAATAATTTATATGCATATTCAGATGCTGATTGGGGAAAATGTCTGGGGACAAGAAGGTCTGTGTCTGGATATTGTCTATACTTCTGTGGGTCCCTTATTAGTTGGAAAAGTAAAAAGCAACCTACAGTTTCAAGGTCATCCACAGAATCTGAGTATAGATCTTTAGCTGCCACAACCTGTGAGATCATTTGGGTTGTGAAGTTGCTTGCTGATCTTAAAATAACAAATTTGCTACCTGTAAAATTACTCTGTGACAACAAATCTGCCCTTTTATTAGCTGCTAATCCTGTATTTCATGAAAGATCCAAACATTTTGAAACTGATGTTCATGTTGTAAGGGAAAAGAATTTGGCAGGTGTTATTAAAACAGACTACATTGATACTACAAAACAGGTAGCAGACATCTTCACAAAATCATTAAATAAGTCTCAACACAAGTTGTTGTGTAATAAACTTGGAATTTTTAATGTGTACAAAGATAAGATTGAGGGAGGATGTTAAAATCATGCAAATTCAATCTAATCTTTGTACTTTCTCTACTTTCTTACTTTGTTTGCGTGTTAGTGTAGGATTGGTGTCCAAAGTTGAATAAAAGGAAGTTGGATGGCTTGCTATTCGAAGTTGTGTTGCAGATGTAAAGTTGAAGATCCTTTAGGGGACAAAAGTGTATCTTTCATTGAAGGCTATAAATACCCATTTAGGGATTGGTGTCCAAAGTTGAATAAAAGGAAGTTGGATGGCTTGCTATTCGAAGTTGTGTTGCAGATGTAAAGTTGAAGATCCTTTAGGGGGCAAAAGTGTATCTTTCATTGAAGGCTATAAATACCCATTTAGGGTTCGAGTTCTACACACGCTCCATCTCTAATTCTGCAGTCATAATCTTCATCACTGTTATTACCGAAATCATTTTGTGTCTGTGTTTATTGTTCTAATTTCGATTCATAGATTGTTAATCTGTTTATCAATCGTGAGAATTCACCTAGTGTCTTCAGTATTGTTACCTTGCTGCTGTATTACCGAATCCACTCATATTAGGGTTCATTGGGTTGTTGATTGGTTAATAAAGATCTGCTGTTTTTTCTTGTGTTAATCTTATTTTCGTTCAATTTCCGAAGATGTATGGCACCAGCAACTAGGTCATCCCGGAGCCAACATTTTACGTTTTCTTAGAAATAAAGTTACTATGTCTAGTAACTCGAATAAAAGTTGTAATAAACTATGTCAATCGTGTGTTTTTAGTAAACACATACGTTTACCTTTTTATAATTCAAATTCTTCTACTTTATCTTCGTTTGACATTATCCATAGCGATTTGTGGACCTCACCGGTAGCTAGTTCATTAGATCACAAATATTACATCTTATTTCTTGATGATTACACCAATTTTTTATGGACCTTTCCTCTACAAAACAAATCGCAAGTATTCAACACATTTCTCTTGCTAAACAAATATTTACAAACACAATTCAACAAAAATATAAAGACGTTCCAATGCGACAATGGTATGGAATATAACAACTCCTCATTTCACACCTTTTGTCAACAAAATGGAATGAATTTTAGGTTCTCATGTCCACACACTTCCGCTCAAAATGGCAAAGCCGAGCGCAAAATACGCGCCATCAACAATATCATTCGTACTCTTCTAGCTCACTCGTCCGTCCCATCTATTTTTTGGCATCACGCATTAGCCATGGCCACCTACATACTAAATATTCTTCCCACCAAACTTCTCATCTACAAAACCCCTACTCACCACTTCTACCAACGAGATCCTCAATACAATCATCTTCATACTTTTGGTTATCTTTGCTATCCATTACATCCTTCCACTACCATAAATAAACTCCAACCTCGATCCTCTCCTTGTGTATTTCTAGGATATCCTTCATCACATAGGGTCTATAAATGCTATGACATTAAAGACAAAAAGATAATAATCTCTCGCAATGTATTCTTCGACGAAACAAAATTTCACTTTGCCATGCAACAATTAAAAACACTCGACTCTTATGACTTCTTAACATCACATTTTCACCCTGAATTACTACCAATACCCACTGATGCTTCCATACCAACTATCTATACAACTCAGCCCACTACACATGCTCAGGCCCAATCACCATCACACTTAAACGCATCCCATACTCCTGTTCAGTCCACCTCACATACGAACCATTCTAGCACACCTAGCTCTCCTACTAATTCGACCCAGTCTTCTTCAAGCCCATCTCACACTAACTCCCCTTCGGCCCAACATACCTGTGAGCCTACTAATATCCAATCTCCACAAGCTATTACACCATCCAATAGTAATGACATTCCTCTTGCTCCTACTGACCCTACTGAACCTACACGTATAATACATACTAGAAGTAAATCAAATATTTTCAAACCTAAAACACTCTTCAATCTAAATTCCATAATACTGCTACCTCTTTATCTCCTATTCCTAAGACACCACTTGAAGCTATTCAAGACTCAAATTGGAAATTAGCCATGAACGATCAATTTGCCGCTCTTATTAATAATAGGACATGAGATCTTGTACCTCGGGAACCCCATATGCATGTAATACGGTTTATGTGGATATATAAACATAAATTTTGTTCTAACGGTTCTTTTGAGCAATACAAAGCTCGTTTGATTGGTGATGGCAGGTCGCAACAGGTCGGAGTTGATTGTATGGAGACTTTTAGCCCGGTTGTCAAACCGGCCACCATACGGGTTGTTTTATCACTCGCCCTCGCACACTCATGGCAAATAAGACAACTCGACGTCAAAAACGCTTTCCTACATGGTAATCTAAAAGAGACAGTATATATGCACCAACCAATGAGATTCCGGGACCCTAATTTCCCGAATCATGTTTGCCGCCTCAACAAGTCCCTTTACGGTCTTAAACAAGCTCCACGAGCGTGGTACCAACGTTTTGCATCATATGTCTTCACCATCAGCTTCACACATAGTCTTTGTGATCACTCACTTTTCGTCTACAAAAAGGGTAAAGATGTCGCTTATCTACTTTTATAAGTCGATGACATTATTCTTGTTACTTCTTCCGATTCACTACAAAATAGAATCGTGAAACATCTCTCGACGAAATTCACCATGAAAGATCTCGGTCCTATCAGTAATTTTTTGGGCATCTCAGTTCATCATACACCCACTGGATTATTTTTGAACCAATCAAAGTATGCAAAAGAAATATTAGAAAGAGCAGACACGTACTCATGCAAACCAGCGAACACCCTTGTTGATGTCAAATCGAAATTAAGTAGTCATGCTGGTAATGTTTACAATAATCCTACTCTTTATAGGAGCTTGGTCGGTGCCTTACAATACCTCAAGTTCACTCGTCCTGACATATCATACTCGGTTCAACAAATTTGTCTTCATATGCATCACTCGCATGACACTCATATGGCCGCTCTTAAGAAAATATTACGATACATCAAGGGCACGCTACATTATGGGATTTATATGTCTAAATCAAGTACAAGCACACTTGTTTCTTACACTGATGCCGACTGGGCTGGGTGCCCGGACACTCGCAATTCCACATCCGGCTATTGTATGTATCTTGGGGATAACCTGGTCTCCTGGTCATCTAAACGGCAACCAACCATATCACGATCTAGTACCGGGGCCTAGCCAATGTTGTCTCAGAATCTTGTTGGCTACGGAATTTATTGCTCGAACTTCATCATCCGATCAACAAAGCAACCATAATCTATTGCGATAACATGAGCACTATCTATCTTGCTGGAAATCCGGTACAACATCAATGTTCCAAGCATATCGAACTCGACATTCACTTCATTAGGGAAAAGATTTCACGTGGCCAAATACGAGTTCTACATGTCCCTTCACGTTACCAGATTGAGGACATTTTCACCAAGGGCCTTCCCAGATTACTGTTTAATGATTTCGCTCCAGTCTCATTGTTCGATCACCTCCTGATTCGACTGCGGGACCCTATTAGTCAATATTGTATTTAGTATATTTAGTTAAAGATAATGTAACTGACTTGTATCAAATTACCGTAACAATAGGATAGACTCAAGAGATAAGTGCATGTGCTTAATCTCTCAAAATAGCTGATAGTTAGCTAAATACATTTTGTATATATACAGGACATATTCGTCAATGAGAATCAATCAACAATTGATAAACTTACACTACAAATATGTGAATTTGCGTTCTTCTGAAGCACCTACAAACAACCTAGGGATTTTAGTTTAGGATTTTTCGAAAACTTATATGAGTTGGGTCACATTTCCGTCTAAAGGTAGCATTTTTTAGTTCGGTATCAGTTAATGTAACCTGAATAAACTAATTATGACCCATATTGATCCACCTAGTGTCAATTTAAACTCATTTCCATATTTGACCTCTTAACCTCTCTAAGAATACCACAAATGGCAATCCTTACAAACCCTCTTTATTGCAAACAGTTGAAAAAGAATATACCTTTATATAGTTTACATCTGACTCGATCATAAACACGAAGATTCTAACATATTGTTGACATTAACACCAATCTTATGACCCTGTAATTTTATTTGGGGAATCATATATAACATCTTTAATAAACTCTAAAACTGAACACATACATGAATGGACCCATACACGAACCTTACGGTAGCAGATTATAATCAGTCATTAATAGTCGATCGTAATCAATATATTAACAACAACAAAATACAGAATATATATTATTTTATTGTATTGCATTAGAGAATAAGAATGGAAACTAACCTCCTTATCCATATAGATTAGTTCATTATTGTTTTTGTTTTTGTCATAACTATACAATTCTAAATCCACAAAGCAAGAACATTGACCATCATTGCAAACTTACCCTACCCTTTGACAAGTATATAACAATTGGCGGTGTAAATATTCACTTTCGCGGAAACATTATTGCTGCCACCATTTAGTGTTGAGCAAAGTAGTGAGCAAAGTAGTAAGAAGTTTGACAATATTAGTTTGACAATGCCCAATGTCAAATAGGATCTGATTGACCCGGTCAAAAGTAAAGGGGTCAATATTGCCACCTTCAGAGTCGCGCCTTTTTATGATCTTAACATGCCCTCAATTTGATAATGTGACGACCCGAAAATTTCCGACCAAATTTAAACTTAACCTTTATATGTTTCCGCCACGATAAGCAGAATTTGTAATGTTGAATCTCAAAAAGTTTGGAATTACATTCATGTAATCAATTACCCTTTGACCGTGTTCGACGATTCACGAACAATTATGAGTATATAGATATATATATATATATATATATATATATATATATATATATATATATATATATATATATATATATATATATATATATATATATATATATATATATATATATAATATATAATATTAACTGAAAACATTAACAAAGTATTAGATATATGATACTTTACATGAACGTATTTGTTTCGATATATTTATCGATAGAATTAAGAGATAATATCAAATGATTGAATTATCAGATACATTATGATATGATTACGGGCCTATGTTATGAGGTCCACTGTGATTTAAGAAATCTATTCTTTTTGACAACATTCGGAAAATGGTAAAGTGATTTATAAGTAAGAACAAATGTGTCAATTAACGGGAACTAGACAAGGGTTAATGAAAATTCCTGTTTAATTTCCAAGGCATGTTTTATAATATTTTCCTCGTGACCTTGATAAGATAACTATGTTAACTTTCATTTTATTTAATATAAAAATAAGAACGTGGAGTGTAAATAACTTAGATGTTGGATATCGACAAGTTAAGTAACTCGACATTTTTCATTAAGATGATTTCATACGTTTATTCAACCTGTGGACTTTATCCCATGCTTCACCAACAGACTGTAATTTAAAAACTTGAAACCTATTATGAATATATATATAATTCTACTTTTCTAAAATGTTTTATAATATAACGATTTCCATTATTTTAACTTTTTAACAAAATGATTCTTAAATATATTTAGTTTTGGAAAACAAAATTATCATATTTATTTGATTTAGTTTCAAAAGTACAAAAAACATTTTCAGTTTAAAAAGAACTTTATTATTAAAACGTATATATCTTTTATAAATATCTAGAACCACTTTTGACAACTCATTACTTAACCAGTATGATAAAGATAATGATATTTATATTTTATTTTATTAAATATATATAACGATTTAAATTAATATTATATATATTTATACGCATATTATACGTACATAGTTTTATACTTTTACTATACTTTAACTTTACCTTTACTTTACTTTTACTTTACTTTAACTTTAATAATTTATACTTTAATAATTCACTTTAATAATTCATACTTTAATAATTCACTTTAATAATTCATACTTTAATAATTCACTTTAATAATTCATACTTTAATAATTCACTTTAATAATTCATACTTTAATAATTCATACTTTAATAATTCACTTTAATAATTCACTTTAATAATTCACTTTAATAATTCATACTTTAATAATTCACTTTAATAATTCAAAAATCTATTATAAATAGAATTCAATAGGTTTCATTATTTCATAGAAACTTAAAAATATATTTCTCTAAACTCTCTCAATCGAATTACATATATATATTTTCTTTGTATTATTTCAAGATATTATTAGCATACATATAATACTACGACGGAGTTATATTCAGACGATTTCAAAATAAGTTTTCAAACGGGATAGAGCTAAGGAAATTATGGGTTATAGCTATAGAGGTTATGGGTATTGATCGAGGGTATTGCTCGTGAGGTCAACCTAACGTTTATCATTTTCGTTGCGTCTATGTACTTTCCTACAATATTGAATCACAATATTGATACGTTCGTGAATCCGAGACAAACCCTGCACTTGTTCAGTGCCATCATATACATAATTGCTACGAAATACAGTATTGTGAGTTTCATTACTCCCTTTTAATATATATTTTTGGGCTGAGAATACATGCGCTGTTTTATAAATGTTTTACGAAATAGGCACAAGTACTAAAACTAATTCTATGTGGGTTTAAACCAGAAATATACCCTTAGCTTGGTAACATTAAACTACTTGTCTATGTACGGTAGGCGTGAATCCTAAAGATAGATCTATTGGGCCTGATAAACCACATCCTGACTATGGGATGCTTTAGTACTTCGAGGTTATTTTAAACACACCTGATCTGGTGTACTTCAGAGGGTAAAACATGAACGTTAAGGCTTGTTACCGGGTGCCTACAACTTATAGAATACTTTTATACACTTGCGAGTGTACATATATTTATAAACGGAAATCTTGTGGTCTATTAATATATTGAAATGATTGATATGATAAACCTATGAACTCACCAACCTTTTGGTTGACACTTTTAAGCATGTTTATTCTCAGGTATTAAAGAAATCTTCCGCTGTGCATTATCTCATTTTAAGGATATTACCTGGAGTCATTCATGACATAATTTGAAAGACGTTGCATTCGAGTCGTTGAGTTCATCAAGATTAATATTAAGTCAATTATAGTTGTATGTAATATGAAATGGTATGCATGCCGTCAATTTTTGATGTAAAGAAAGTTTGTCTTTTAAAATCGAATGCAATGTTTGTAAAACGTATCATATAGAGGTCAAATACCTCGCGATGTAATCAACTATTGTGAATCGTTTATAATTTATATGAACGGGTCCTTTCAGTTGGTATCAGAGCGGTGGTCTTAGCAAACCAGGTCTTGCATTAGTGTGTCTAACTGATAGTTGTTAAAATGCATTAGTGAGTCTGGACTTCGACCGTGTCTGCATGTCAAAAGTTTTGCTTATCATTTTTAGTCGAAAATCATCTACTTACCATCCTTAGGAAATTACCTGCTTATCATTCTTAAGTTTAGATGCGTTTTCCTACATTTATTGCATAATAGTGTATAGACGAATTCTTATCTTAGTATATCTGTTACTGTGAACTTTGACTGACATCTTTAAAAGATTCCTCCGTAATTTATGGGATTTTGGTATTATATATACATATGTAAATTATGTATTGAAGAATACCAAATCTAAATTCTACAATCTATTTCATACAAAAAAAAATTCTTTCCCTGATCATACAAGATGGATCCCTCAACCAGTTCGAGTTCCTCGGATTCCGACAGCTATGCCGATATGAATTTCCACATGAGCCCCCAAAGCAGCGTGACCGGAATGGATCAACCAATTAGCCATCATCTATTCTGGATGAATTGGGGATGGGTTCGTAATCTACTTAACCATTGGAGACAAGAAGAAGGTGATCCCTTTCATCCACCACATTGCCCTCTTGGCAATGAACCTGAAGCACTTACCGGTGAACCTGTCCGAAACACCATTTTCTCTCTCATTTCCAGAGTATCTCGTCATGATTATATACTACAACAAATTCTAGATCTTATTTATCCGCTCGTCCGAACCGACAATCACCCCGGTGTAATAGAAGAAGTCAACGAGCTTCGCGCTCGGGTAGTGGCTTTGGAGAATATGGTGCAAAGGTTACAAACACCAGCAGCAGCACCAGCAGCATAACCAGTACCACCATCAACAACATCAACAGTACCATTACCACCACCAACAACAACCGCATCGCAAACCTCAACTTCACAATCTGTCCCACGAGCATCGACGTCATATGCCATGTAGATACCAAGGAATACCACAACGATGAAGTATTGATTCATAACTTCATTGGGGAAACATTCTACGGCGATTATGTAATTTCTAAAGTTTAGAAATTATCTATCCTAGCCTTAACCATAAATCAAATGAGTTTAATCTAATATTAACTCATTAAATCTATATTACATCTGAAGAAATATACACATATATATTTCCATAAATACTGTAATAAAATTCTTTTGTACAAAATATTAATTGTGAAATTTTTTTTTAACGGGTAGGAAATACCCGAGAGATATATAAATTCACAATTAATATGTTACATTCTTCGAATCTGATTCAGCAAGTCATCCATTATACTCCCTACTTTCACAACAATATACATTCTTTTATAGAAATCAAAACAACCATACTCATTCAAAATCTAATTACATATTCTGATTTTGAAATCTCAGAATTCGATTCAAGATATAACCGAAATCATCACTCTTAGATTCATACATCTTTCAAAACTATACTTTGACTTCAAAACTATCCTAGAACCTCATTTCTATTCATGGAACTCACAAAAATATTTGTTTCATTCAAAATCTTAGAACATCATATGTATATTAACAATTACAATATGTGTTCAAACACTTCGAAATTCCTAAAGACATGTGATATGATGATCCAACCACACATTACCCACTGTCATGCACCTGAAAAGCTCTCAAAACCAAAGTTATAGTTTATCACGTATCCGTGTCAGATCCTTTCATATTTATTACCAAATATAATTTTTCAATCTCTTTCCAAAATAGACAGTTTTGTCTCAGCTCCAGCAAATCACCTTCATTTGTTTATACGAATAAACCCTTCATCATGGTTACCGGGGAACCTTTCATATCTCGCCACATTAGCAGTAAACTTATCAACAACTTCATTAACCTTCGACTTAAGCCTCACCGAAAAGCCACTATACTTATTCATTAAAACCCCATCATGTACTCACCTACATCCTGTAACAATAATTATCACACCAACTACTGGGAATTAGCAATCAGTATTTTGAATTTCGCGACAATTTTATGTCAAAAGTTATATGTATACATATAACGTCTATCTCCTAGACTTACATACTTCGAATGTGAATTTTCTGAAAAACATCCCAAACTATGAACTAGTTCTCCGAAATTGGAAAAATGCTGATGAAGCAGCAAAAACTGTAAACGACTTTAACAGTCAAAAGTTTGATGATAAAGAATAGTATGGTGGTAAAGCTGAAAAAAAGAGAAGGTTTGACTGGAAAACGGATTGAGCAGACCATGAAGGAGGCTGTGGACAAATCACAAAGACTAAACCTGCCTTCAAAGGATCCAAATGATTTAGTATCTACTAAAATAGATAGCAAACACCTTACTTCTTATTCTAAACCTTCACAGACAAATCTTCTTCATCATCCATATATTTATAAATATCTTCGATATTCCTGAAGATATTTTCACAACTATTCTTATCTGAAATCTTTTATCTCTTCGCAATATTTGCGTTACAACATAAAAAGAAACTGTGTTAGTTTTTAAATTCTGAAAAGAAAAAAAATTCGAATTTAAAATAGGAATGTTTTTAAAGTAGTGTTGGGAACTGAAGCATGAGTTAGTATAATATAATGACACTTGATCAACGTGATTATATTACAGTAAGTCATGCTGAGTTTCTAATGGAACGTGATGATTCACAGAATATACCGTCATCATGTACTATTTACACGACTCTTACATTCTACCCAATTTCCAAACATATTAAGAACATATCATCTTGATAGCTCTATATTTTCGAATATTCTGGTAATTTTCCAAATCAAGATCGTGCCATTACGATATTCTTCTTGGAACATTAACTATGTTCATCCAAAAATTCATATCTACGAATTCTGGACCATTATCCGCTTGACCTAAGGCCGGGAAGAGAAAACGAAAGCATGAAGCTCTGAAATATAATGGAGAATATAAAGCTCGATAACAACCCCGAAATTACAAACCGTGTATATCAATGCGTATAGCAATATAAAGACACGGGAGAATGAAAAACACAATAACCCCAAGGTAATGGTAGAAGAAAATAACTTCCTCCGGTGGTAGATGAAAAAAAAGAATGACAGATATGAAAGTTAAGAGTATATCAAGAATCAATACTGGATGAAGCATATTAACGAATGCTTTAAAGTATGAATTGGGGAGAAAGACTAGAAGGTGTGAGCTGTGGAAATAAAGAAACGAAGGGGGTGGATTTATAGTAAAATATCAGACAGAGAAATCGAGACAGATTATCGCATTTAATCAAAGAAGATCATGATTTCCTTAATCGCCGAAGAACCAAATCTTATTGCAATGATTTTCTTTAAATCCCATGAATTCCGGAAATCAATCATAACTACGTCATCGGTTAAAAAAAATATACGTTTACTCATTTCACTCTCTTGCGATAGCTTCACTTATACTCTTCGCGTAATCAAATTGTTTTATCTATATTACTCAATGATGATAAAACTCTATTTATCAACTCATATTCGTCATGAAAACAATTTTATAGTTAGCCATGACGACCTCGATCAAATTTCGGGACGAAATTTCTTTAACGGGTAGGTACTGTGACGACCCGAAAATTTCTGACCAAATTTAAACTTAACCTTTATATGTTTCCGACACGATAAGCAGAATTTGTAATGTTGAATCTCAAAAAGTTTGGAACTATATTCATGTAATCAATTACCCTTTGACCGTGTTCGACGATTCACGAACAATTATGAGTATATAGATATATATATATAATATATAATATTAACTTAAAACATTAACAAAGTATTAGATATATGATACTTTACATGAACGTATTTGTTTCGATATATTTATCGACAGAATTAAGAGATAATATCAAATGATTGAATTATCAGATACATTATGATATGATTACGGGCCTATGTTATGAGGTCCACTGTGATTTAAGAAATCTATTCTTTTTGACAACATTCGGAAAATGGTAAAGTGATTTATAAGTAAGAACAAATGTGTCAATTAACGGGAACTAGACAAGGGTTAGTGAAAATTCCTGTTTAATTTCCAAGGCATGTTTTATAATATTTTCCTCGTGACCTTGATAAGATAACTATGTTAACTTTCATTTTATTTAATATAAAAATAAGAACGTGGAGTGTAAATAACTTAGATGTTGGATATCGACAAGTTAAGTAACTCGACATTTTTAATTAAGATGATTTCATATGTTTATTCAACCTTTGGACTTTATCTCATGCTTCACCAACAGACTGTAATTTAAAAACTTGAAACCTATTATGAATATATATAATTCTACTTTTCTAAAATGTTTTATAATATAACGATTTCCATTATTTTAACCTTTTAACAAAATGATTCTTAAATATATTTAGTTTTGGAAAACAAAATTATCATATTTATTTGATTTAGTTTCAAAAGTACAAAAAACGTTTTCAGTTTAAAAAGAATTTTATTATTAAAACGTATATATCTTTTATAAATATCTAGAACCACTTTTGACAACTCATTACTTAACCAGTATGATAAAGATAACGATATTTATATTTTATTTTATTAAATATATATAACGATTTAAATTAATATTATATATATTTATACGCATATTATACGTACATAGTTTTATACTTTTACTATACTTTAACTTTACCTTTACTTTACTTTTACTTTACTTTAACTTTAATAATTCATACTTTAATAATTCACTTTAATAATTCATACTTTAATAATTCACTTTAATAATTCATACTTTAATAATTCACTTTAATAATTCATACTTTAATAATTCATACTTTAATAATTCACTTTAATAATTCACTTTAATAATTCACTTTAATAATTCATACTTTAATAATTCACTTTAATAATTCATACTTTAATAATTCACTTTAATAATTCAAAAATCTATTATAAATAGAATTCAATAGGTTTCATTATTTCATAGAAACTTAAAAATATATTTCTCTAAACTCTCTCAATCGAATTACATATATATATTTTCTTTGTATTATTTCAAGATATTATTAGTATACATATAATACTACGACGGAGTTATATTCAGACGATTTCAAAATAAGTTTTCAAACTGGATAGAGCTAAGGAAATTATGGGTTATAGCTATAGAGGTTATGGGTATTGATCGAGGGTATTGCTCGTGAGGTCAACCTAACGTTTATCATTTTCGTTGCGTCTACGTACTTTCCTACAATATTGAATCACAATATTGATACGTTCGTGAATCCGAGACAAACCCTGCACTTGTTCAGTGCCATCATATACATAATTGCTACGAAATACAGTATTGTGAGTTTCATTACTCCCTTTTAATATATATTTTTGGGCTGAGAATACATGCGCTGTTTTATAAATGTTTTACGAAATAGGTACAAGTACTAAAACTAATTCTATGTGGGTTTAAACCAGAAATATACCCTTAGCTTGGTAACATTAAACTACTTGTCTATGTACAGTAGGCGCGAATCCTAAAGATAGATCTATTGGGCCTGATAAACCCCATCCTGACTATGGGATGCTTTAGTACTTCGAGGTTATTTTAAACACACCTGATCTGGTGTACTTCAGAGGGTAAAACATGAACGTTAAGGCTTGTTACCGGGTGCCTACAACTTATAGAATACTTTTATACACTTGCGAGTGTACATATATTTATAAACGGAAATCTTGTGGTCTATTAATATATTGAAATGATTGATATGATAAACCTATGAACTCACCAACCTTTTGGTTGACACTTTTAAGCATGTTTATTCTCAAGTATTAAAGAAATCTTCCGCTGTGCATTAGCTCATTTTAAGGATATTACCTGGAGTCATTCATGACATACTTTGAAAGACGTTGCATTCGAGTCGTTGAGTTCATCAAGATTAATATTAAGTCAATTATAGTTGTATGTAATATGAAATGGTATGCATGCCATCAATTTTTGATGTAAAGAAAGTTTGTCTTTTAAAAACGAATGCAATGTTTATAAAACGTATCATATAGAGGTCAAATACCTCGCGATGTAATCAACTATTGTGAATCTTTTATAATGTATATGAACGGGTCCTTTCAGATAACCTCTATTTCTTGCTTCCCCTAAGCATCACTTAATATTTTAAGGTCTCCTCATTTAATCATAGTTCTCTCATAATGTTTCGTTGCAATCAGTCATGACATAAAATCTTTCCTAAAATACAAAATTTTGACTACTTAAGCTTTTGAGGCGAAGTATATTTGATGTACTGTATTTTTTTAGAACTCACCTGAACAATGCTGCAAACATTGTATTCACAGTTCCAAGGTTTGATAAATCAATTTCCATGTCCAAGCCTTCAGCATCAAGAGCCTGTTTGAATGACAAAAGATTCACAACTTGATTGAAAAAAACATACCGAAAAAATTAAAACTTCTTCATAGCAGCTTCCAAATCATTCAAAACCTCCATTCCCCTATACAAACGTATAGTTGAATTAACCTACCATTCCATTCTAAGCACCATTGCATCCATATCCTTAACTAAAAACTCTAATTCACTAACACCAATGGAGCTCCGGTAATTATATCATTATATACATGTTGAAACCCTTGCAATTGAGGTACTATACACTTGTTTCCTAACCTACAAACAACACCTGCAATGAATTAGGGTAGAATGTGAACATGAAGCAATCATCTACTGCGTATCAAGGTAGTCACCAAATATTCAAAAGTTGAAACAAACAAACAGTCGGTATATCACCAGCATACCCAAATACAACCCAAATTGACATGTTAATTCACAAATATTATGTAATATCGAAAGGTATTTGTAAACTTTGTCCGGTGAGTATATTGGTGTTACATATCAATATGTAACCTTCAAAGAAAAATTACTAACCTATTTACAAAAATCGATTGCTAACCCATATACTTTAAAATTACTATCATATTCAACGGGAAGTAAATAAAAAATTAAAAATATATTAGGAATTAAGCATCGACGCTTACCGATTTCATCAGCCTCGATCTGACGAAGATTATTCCATTCGTTTGAAACTCTACAAATAGATTTAGATTCATCAAATTAACACAATTGATTTGACGAAATCATCAATCAATTTAAGTTAACAATAATAATGTTCTTACACCAAAATCAGAAACAAAAGAACCTGGTAAATCGACTGTTGCTACTACAAACCCAAATTTAGCGATTACGAAGAAGGCGATTCTAAATGCGTAAGAGGCGATTTTAGAGAATCGAATGGAATCGTTCTTTCGCAGGAACGATTGTGTTTATGATCGAGTTTTGGTTTTTTGGTACAGAGTTTTTGCAATCGTTTGTGATTCAATCGTTTGATACCAAAATTATATACCTTTATGTTCAGAAAAACATTAGGGATTCAATGGTGATAGTGGCATTGTGACAACCTGGAAATTTCCGACCAAATTTAAACTTTATCTTTAAATTATTTCGACACGATAAGCAAAGTTTGTTAAGTTGAATTTCAAGAATTTTAAACTGTGTTCATACATTCATTTAACTTCGACCAAATTCTGACGATTCACGAACCATTATACAAACGGATATATATATATATATATATATATATATATATATATATATATATATATATATATATATATATATATATATATATATATATATATATATATATATATATATATATATATATATATATATATATATATATATATATATATATATATATATATATATATATATATATATGCGTATATATATTATAACTTAAAAACGTAAACAAAGTATTAGGTATAATACTTTACATGATCGTATTTACCGATGGAATTAAAAGATGATACCAAATGATTGAGTTATCAGATACATTGTGTTATGATTACGGGTCTCTGTTGAGAGGTCCACTTTGATTTAAGAAATTTGTTCTTTTTAACAATATTCAGAAAATGATAAAGTGATTTACATGAAAGAACAAAAGTGTCAATTAACGAGAGTTAGTCAAAAGTAAGTGGAGATTTCTATTTAATTTTCAAAAGCATACTTTACATTGATTGCCTCGTGTCCCTTGATAAATTAATTATTTAAGTTTTCATATCATTAAAAACAATATTATTTGATATAATAACTGTTATTATTTAAACGAGTTAACTTATATAAAATGCACTTTGAAATATAATTGGTTTTGAAAAATTAAATATTATATTATGTAAATATTTCAATTATATATATAAATTATATTTCTAAAATAAAGATATATATATATATATATATATATATATATATATATATATATATATATATATATATAAACATATTTTACAATGTAATATTAATATAGTTATGAAACGTTTTGATTTAAGTAATATTTTATATACATTATTAAATATATTTTAATAAACAACGAGAAGTTGATTTATAGAAGCGAATGACTAAAATACTCAAATGTATAAGTTACACCTCGTGTAATATTGTGTATCAATGATTTTAGTATATATTTTGACAAGGGTACGAGTCACGTAACGAAAAGCGCAAATTTCCTAAGCGTACGGAACTTCGTTTAAAAAACCAGAACCGAGACATAAGTCGAGCGTAAACGTACAAGTCATCGGAACTAAAGTTACAAGTCGACTATGCTCATAAATATAATATAATATATATATATATATATATATATATATATATATATATATATATATATATATATATATATATATTAAATATAAAAACCGTCGGCAGCCTAGTAATCATTGAGTGTGAGCTAGAACCCAGTGCATTGCGATCGCGGAGCCCCAAACCACAAAACCATCGCAATCGCGGAGGATCGAATTCCAGAAATGGAACTATAAAACCCAACATTTTGGTCGAACGCATTTCATTCATCCATCTCTCTGCACACACACACATATATATATATATATATATATATATATATATATATATATATATATATATATATATATATATATATATATTATTAATATTATTATTAGTAGTGGTATTAGTATTAGTATTATACATAAAATACTACGACGAAGTTATGCATGAATGTTTTCAAAATGGGTTTTTCGAGAGGGATAGAGCTAAGGAAATTATGGGTTATAACTATGGAGGTTATGGGTATGGATCGGGGGTATAGCTCATGAGGCCAACCTAGTGTTTATCATCTCCGTTGCGTCTACGTACTTTCCTGCAATATTGAATCTTAATATTGATACGTGAGCATTCATATATTTTATTTTATATATTAATAGTGTATCCCTGGCTAGTGCTCGAGTATATATGATCATGCATGCTTGTGTGTTTTATTTCGTCATTAATAGTGTACGATGAATCACGAATTTAATACATATAATAGTGATATAAGGTATATGATATGCATGTCATTGGAAAGCTGTCGAAAAATTATTAACTTTTCATTTAGAAGTCGTGTGATTTCGATGAACGGATTTAAAGATATGGTCAACTGAATTATCGTTAACTCTAATAATATTATTACACAACAACAACAAAACCCAATACCACATGAGTGGTGTATGGGGAGGTGAGATGTAGACAATCCTTCCCCTATCCGAGAATAAAGAAAAGTCATTTCTCCACCCAGAGTGAAACACTCTCGAGAGTAGAGAAAGTCATCCCTCTCTTTATTCGACGGATAAAGAGATTGCTTCCGAGAGGACCTCCGACCTTTAAGTAGGAAAAAGTCTTTTTTTTAAAAAATATATTAAAAATACAAAATAAAAATAATACTAGACGCCATGAAAATGGTAGAATTAAAATTTCCATGGGTTTTAAATCCTGCCTGAAATTTAATTTAGGCTCTAAGAGTCAGTCAAGTCGCCAATAAATCGACGATTGTTGTCGACTAAATCGAGTCGTAAAAGAAAAACCGAATAACATGCACAAGAAATAAGTCAATGGAATATTATGGCATAAAAAGTCAAATCTAGACCATTTGACCTAAAAATTAAGTTAAATATTCTTTAATTTACTAGTGTTATTTGTGGAACAAGAGAATGAGAGAGAGAATCTAAAAAAAAAGATTGCAATACCGTCCTTTTCCCCGTCTTTGTATTCAGGTACGCAAGATGCTTGATACGTGAGAGTCCGAAATCACCGACCTTCAGATTCCAATTTATTATTATTATTATTATTATTATTATTATTATTATTATTATTATTATTATTATTATTATTATTATTATTATTATTATTATTATTATTATTATTATTATTACTATCGTCGTTATTATTATTATCTATAAATTATTATTATTATTATCATTATCAGTATTATCACTAAGGTTATTATTATTATTATTATTATTATTATTATTATTATTATTATTATTATTATTATTATTATAATTATTAGTATTGATATTATTACTGAAATTATTGTTATTATTAAAAAGTAACATTTTTATAAAAGAAAACTATCATTAATTATTTTTATCATTATTATTATTATTAAAAGTATCATTAATATAATTATTTTTATAAAATATTATTATTACTATTCCTATTTTGATAATTATTATATATAGTAAATATTATTAGTTAAGATAAATTATATTATTTTACTAATATTAAAGTATCGATACTATCAATTATCATTTAAAATTTATCATTTTTTTATTAAAACTATCATTCTATTAAAAATTATTATTATTATTAAGAATTATCGTTTTTATTAAGAATATAGTATTATTAAAAGTATAGAATTTAAAACTACCGTTTTATTTAAAATTATCGTTATTATTAATTTTATTAGTATTATTAATATCATCATTATTATTACCCTTGTTATTTATATTAAACACTTTTAATAACATTATCTTTATTAATATTATCATTATTATTATTACAAAATAATACAACTTTTACTCATTATTATTATTATCAATATTATTTTATCAAATAAATATGTGATACAAAGATATTTTTACCACACGTAATATAATTACATTAATAATACATACCACTGTATGTTTATGATTTTGAGTGAATTATATAAATTTTATTACTCGAGATATATAAAAGTATATTTTTGTCATATATAAATTTTAATATAAATTTTTATTTATGACTTGTATTATTTACTCTAATAAAATCTGATAAATATATTTAAATATATAAAATGACTATATTTAAGGTATATAATAAACATATATAGATTTTGAAAGTCATTTTGGGTCAAACTGATTTTTGTTAACTTTTGCATATCGGTCTCGTGCATTAGGATTGTGGTACACTATGACTCGACCTTAATTGTTAGACAGATATTGACCATTATATAAATATATATATACTTAATATAGGTTCGTGAATCTAAGGCCAACCCTACACTTGTTCAATGACGTCATATGTATTTTTACTACGAAATACAGTATTGTGAGTTCATTTGATTTCCTTTTACTCTTTATATTCTTGGGACTGAGAATACATGCGCTATTTTTACAACTGTTTTATTAAATGCCTTTGAAATCTATATTTTTGGACTAAGAATACATGAGATGCTTTTATAAATTTTAACGAGATAGACACAAGCAAAACATTCCTTGAATGAATTATTATACAGACAGAAGTTCTGTTGATTATTATTGAATTAGTTGGACGTTATAATTGCCACTAATTGATGTGAATCTTTTCCCCCTGATTATTATAGCTTGGTAACCTAAGAATTAGGAAACGGGTATGGCCCCTAATTCACTCGAATCCTAAAGGTAGCTTGTAGTGACCCGAACTTTTTCATGTTTATATATATTAAATGAAATTGATATTTACATGATTAAGTGTTTCCAAAATGTTAAGCAATCAAACTTGTTAAGACTTGATTAATTGAAATAGGTTTCATGTAGACAATTGACCACCCAAGTTGACCGATGATTCACGAACGTTAACACTTGTAAAAACTATATGATGACATATATATAGATATATATATATATAGTTAACATGATATTATGATAAATATGTATCTCATTAGGTATTTTAACAATGAGTTATATACATAAAAATGAGCCTATTGAATTAAGAAACTCGAAAACGATATATATAACGATTATCGTTATATCAACGTCTTACTAATTACATATGAATCATATTAAGATATTGATACACTATGTTTAACATGATAAAATGATAATTAAGTATATCATTAAGTATGTTAACGATGAACTACATATGTAAAACAAGACTACTAACTTAATGATTTCAAAACGAGGCATATATGTAACGATTATCGTTGTAACGACATTTAATTGTATATATATCATATTAAGATATATTAATACATTATGATATCATGATAATGTAATAATTTAACATCTCATTTGATTTAATAAACAATGGGTTAACAACATTTAACAAGATCGTTAACCTAAAGGTTTCAAAACAACACTTACATGTAACGACTAACGATGACTTAACGACTCAGTTAAAATGTATATACATGTAGTATTTTAATATGTATTTATACACTTTTGAAAGACTTCAAGACACTTATCAAAATACTTCTACTTAACAAAAATTCTTACAATTACATCCTCGTTCAGTTTCATCAACAATTCTACTCGTATGCACCCGTATTCGTACTCGTACAATACACAGCTTTTATATATATGTACTATTAGTATATATACACTCCAATGATCAGCTCTTAGCATCCCATGTGAGTCACCTAACACATGTGGGAACCATCATTTGGCAACTAGCATGAAATATCTCATAAAATTACAAAAATATTAGTAATCATTCATGACTTAATTACATGTAAACAAAATTACACATCCTTTATATCTAATCCATATACCAACGACCAAAAACACCTACAAACACTTTTATTCTTCAATTTTCTTCATCTAATTGATCTCTCTCAAGTTCTATCTTCAAGTTCTAAGTGTTCTTCATAAATTCTACAAGTTCTAGTTTCATAAAATCAAGAATACTTCCAAGTTTACTAGCTCACTTCCAATCTTGTAAAGTGATCATCCAACCTCAAAAAATCCTTGTTGTTTATAGTAAGATATCATTCTAAATCATGGTAATACTCATATACCAACTTTGATTCAATTCCTCTAACTATAACTATCTTAATTCGAGTGATAATCTTACTTGAACTTGTTTTGGTGTCATGATTCTACTTCAAGAACTTTCGAGCTATCCAAGATCCTTTGAAGCTAGATCATTTCTTGTAACTTCTAGTAGGTTTACCTACTAAAATTGAGGTAGTAATGATGTTCATAACATCATTCGATTCATACATATAAAACTATCTTATTCGAAGATTTGAACATGTAATCACTAGAACATAGTTTAGTTAATTCTAAACTTGTTCGCAAACAAAAGTTAATCCTTCTAACTTGACTTTTAAAATCAACTAAACACATGTTCTATATCTATATGATATGCTAACTTAATGATTTAAAACCGGAAAACACGAAAAACACCGTAAAACTGGATATACGCCGTCGTAGTAACACCGCGGGCTGTTTTGGCTTAGTTAATTAAAAACTATGATAAACTTTGATTTAAAAGTTGTTCTTCTGGAAAAATGATTTTTTTTATGAACATGAAACTATATCCAAAAATCATGGTTAAACTCAAAGTGGGAGTATGTTTTCCAAAATGGTCATCTAGACGTCGTTCTTTCGACTGAAATGACTACCTTTACAAAAACAACTTGTAACCTGTATTTCCGACTATAAACTTATATTTTTTCTATTTAGATTCATAAACTTAAGTTCAATATGAAACCATAGCAACTTGAAACACTCAAAACGGATTTAAAACGAAGAAGTTATGGGTAAAACAAGATTGGATATTTTTGCTTGTTGTAGCTACGTGAAAATTGGTAACAAATTTATATTAATCATATCCTAGCTAACTTATATTGTATTATACATGTATTCTAATATATTATGTAATCTTGGGATACCATAGACACGTATGCAAATGTTTTGACATATCATATCGACCCATGTGTATATATTATTTGGAACAACCATAGACACTCTATATGCAATAATGTGGGAGTTAGCTATACAGGGTTGAGGTTGATTCTAAAAATATATATACTTTTAGTTGTGATCTAGCCTGAGACGTGTATACACTGGGTCGTGGATTGATTCAAGATAATATATATCAATTTTTTTCTGTACATCTAACTTTGGACAACTAGTTGTAGGTTACTAATGAGGACAGCTGACCTAATAAACTTAAAACATTAAAACGTATTAAAAATGTTGTAAATATATTTTGAACATACTTTGATATATATGTACATATTTGTTATAGGTTCATGAATCGACCAGTGGCCAAGTCTTACTTCCCGACGAAGTAAAAATCTGTGAAAGTGAGTTATAGTCCCACTTTTAAAATCTAATATTTTGGGATGAGAATACGTGCAGTTTTATAAATGTTTTACGAAATAGACACAAGTAATTGAAACTACATTTTATGGGTAAATGATCGAAGCCGAATATGCCCCTTTTGCTTGGTAACCTAAGAATTAGTAAACCAATCTACTAATTGACGTGAATCCTAAAGATAGATCTATTGGGCCTAACGAACCCCATCCAAAGTACCGGATGCTTTAGTACTTTGAATTCGTTTTTATCATGTCCGAAGGATTTCCCAGAATGATAGGGGATATTTTTATATGCATCTTGTTAATGTCGGTTACCAGGTGTTCACCATATGAATGAATTTTATCTCTATGTATGGGATGTATATTGAAATATGAAATCTTGTGGTCTATTATTATGATTTGATAATATATAGGTTAAACCTATAATTCACCAACATTTTTGTTGACGTTTTAAGCATGTTTATTCTCAGGTGATTATTAAGAGCTTCCGCTGTTGCATACTAAAATAAGGACAAGATTTGGAGTCCATGCTTGTATGATATTATGTAAAAACTGCATTCAAGAAACTTATTTTTGATGTAATATATTCTTATTGTAAACCATTATATAATGGTCGTGTGTAAATGGTATATTTTAGATTATCATTATTTGATAATCTACGTAATGTTTTTTAAAACCTTTATCGATAAAATAAAGGTTATGGTTGTTTTAAAAATGAATGCAGTCTTTGAAAAACGTCTCATATAGAGGTCAAAACCTCGCGACGAAATCAATTAATATGGAACGTTTATAATCAATATGAACGGGACATTTCAGTTGGTATCAGAGTGTTGGTCTTAGAGAACCAGAAAATTGCATTAGTGTGTCTTACCGAGTTTGTTAGGATGCATTAGTGAGTCTGGACTTCGACCGTGTTTTTCTTCAAAAACGATTGCTTAACTTTTTTTGTTGGAAACTATATATTATTAACATGTAAATATTATGTGATATATTAATCTCTTAACGTATTTGATATTGTGTGATAGATGTCTACCTCTAGTACAAATCCCATTGATTCACCTAATAATAATGAAGAGTCGAATATATTTTGGGAAGATTCACAAATTCCCGAAGAGGAATCGGAAGAGGAGGAACCGGAAGAGGAGGAACCGGAAGAGGAGGAATCAGAAGAAGAAGAGGTTCCAGAGGAATAAATATTGATATCTATAGTAAATCGATTAAATAAAAGAAAATCCCCAACCAACGGACCAAAGTTAATAATGGTCAATGGTGTTTCCACCGAGGAAGCAAAATATTGGGAAGATTACCAATTTTTCGATGAATCGGATCCCGATGAGGATTTCGATGATGTTATAGAAATTACCTCGACCCAATTTAATAAAGCGAATGAAAATAATAAGGGAAAAAGTATAAAAATAGAGAAACCCGATTCCAACCCCGATGAACTTTATATGTATCGGCAACATCCGTATTTCCTAAAATGTAACAATAAACCGGGAACCTCTAAACCACCAGGTTTTTCTAAACCATTATGGAAAACGACGGCTCGTATTAGAGGAACACCATATATTCCTAGAAAATTAGGAAAACGAACCAAGTCCGAAGAAGAAGAAACCAGTTATTCGGATTAGAGGGTTGTAATCATGTTGTGTATTATATGTATTGTAATGTGCTTGTACTTTTATGTTCTATGTAAAAATTGCTTGTATTGTTTGTTAATTATCTTTTATGAATCTAATCCTTGTCTATTTTACTGTATAAAAACAAAATGGATGTTAAGGGTAGACAACCGAATATTTTAGAAGACCTACCAGAGGATATGATTGAGGAAATCTTGTCTAGAGTCGGTCAGAATTCATCAGCACATTTAGTTATGGTGAAATTAACTTGTCAAACATTTGAAAGACTTTCCAGAAATGCCTTAGTTTATAAAAGGCTTTCCTTTGATAGGTGGGGTATATCACATTGGGGAGACCGTAAGTTACGCCGTGTTTTCTTTAAAGCGTTAAATGTGGGGAACCCAAATGCAATTTTATGCTACGGGTTAAGAACCTATTTTGACTCAACATATCCCAACATAGGATATCGTGAATTAGAAAGAGCTTCTAACATGCAACATAAAGAAGCAAGTTATGCTTACGGGTTAGTGATGTTAGCTTCTTACCAAAGTGAGAAAAAGAACATCGGATTGCAACTTTTAAATAAAACCTTCCCACAAGTGACGGATTCAGTAGTTGGGGAGAGAAACAAGGTTTTTAGATTATTACGGGGCTGTTGGACATTACGAAACCCTCGTCCTTTTGACGACATTACAACATGCTGCCTAGCCAATGGTCATAACGGTTATTTTCCACAAGACCAAGGATGGGAAGTCGTCTTAGTAAAACCAGAATGCATGACTTGTTTCTGGACTTATGAATTACGTGTCTTTATTTCTTTTGCTGAACAACTTGCGTATTAATTAGATTCATCTTCAAAACTGTCCTGTATCATAGTGTACTATATTTTATGTTATATGTAATATAGCGAAGTTATAAGTTTGAAGAATATTTGTATGTGATATATTATTATAATCAGTTTTTCATATGGAATTGTAGTAGTTGAATTGTATATTAGCTACTAAGTATGAACTTAACGGGTAGGTAGTACCCGAATTTAAACTTATAAAACGCTAATATGAAGAAAAAGCTTTTATAAATGAGTTCATATTATGCTATGAAATACTATTGACTACTCTTAATATTCTGTATGATTAACTCGATTCAGTTGGCTATTTTGAAGGAAATGGCACCGACTACTCTACACACCATGAATATGAGCGAAGAGGAATTTCGTACCTTTCTTGCTGCAAACATAGCCGCAGTACAGGCTGCGCTACATACCAATAATAACTCTGAATCTAGCAATGCAGCTAACGGCGCAAGAAATCGTGTAGGATGCTCCTACAAAGAATTCACTGCCTGCAAACCTTTGGAATTTGATGGAACCGAAGGACCAATTGGATTGAAATGGTGGACCGAGAAAGTTGAATCGGTGTTTGCCATAAGTAAGTGTACTGAAGAGGACAAAGTTAAGTATGCTACGCATACCTTCACAGGTACTGCATTAACGTGGTGGAACACCTATCTTGAACAGGTAGGACAAAATGCTGCTTATGTACTACCGTGGTCGGCATTCAAGCAATTAATGAACGAGCAGTACCGTCCTAGAAATGAAGTCAATAAACTCAAGGCAGAACTTAGAGAGTTACGAACACAAGGGTTCGACGTTACCACATATGAACGACGATTCACAGAGTTGTGCCTATTGTGTTCGGGAGCATTCGAAGATGAAGAAGAGAAGATCGACGCGTTTGTAAAAGGGTTACCAGTAAGGATTGAAAAAGATGTGAGTTCACACGAGCCCGCTTCTATACAGAAGGCAAGTCAAATGGCTCATAAACTCATAAATCAGATTGAGGGAAGAATTAAAGAGCAGGCAGCCGAAGAAGCCAACACGAAACAACTCAAGAGGAAGTGGGAGGAAAACGGTGACAAGGGTCACCAGTACAACAACAACAACAACAATTACAACCACAATCGCAACAACTATCCCAACAACCGCAACAACAATCGCAACAATAACCGCAATCTTCACAATAACTACAACAAACATCCCAACAACAACAATAACTACAACAACCGTTTCAATAACAATAACAATCCCAACAATAACCTCAATAACAACAACGGCAACAAAAACCAAAAACAGCCATGTCATAGGTGTGAAGAAAATAATCAGGGGTTTTGCACGATATTTTGAAACGGTGTAAAAGAAATGGTCATAGCGCGACAAAGTGTGAGGTCTACGGACCAAATTTTAACAGAACTAAAGGAACAAATAATGTCGGAACAAGTAATGCCGAAACGAATAGTGTCGGAGCAAGTAATACCAACGCTGTTTGTTATAAATGTGGAAAACCGGGCCACATTATTAGAAATTGCCTGAATCAGGGGAATACTAATGGGCAGGGCCGTGGAAGAGTTTTCAATATTAATGCGGCAGAAGCACAGGAAGACCCGGAGCTTGTTACGGGTACGTTTCTTATTGACGATAAATATGCTTATGTTTTATTTGATTCGGGTGCGGATAGAAGCTATATGAGTAGAGAATTTTGTGGTAAATTAAGTTGCCCATTGACGCCTTTGGATAGTAAATTTTTACTCGAATTAGCAAACGGTAAATTAATTTCAGCAGATAATATATGTCGGGAGAGAGAAATTAAACTGGGGGTTGAAACGTTTAAAATTGATTTAATACTAGTCGAGTTAGGGAGTTTTGATGTAATAATTGGCATGGACAGGTTGAAAAAGGTGAGAGCAGAGGTCGTTTGTTACAAAAATGCGATTCGCATTATGCGTGAAAAAGGAAAACCTTTAATGGTGTACGGAGAAAAGAACAACACGAAATTAAATCTTATTAGTAGTTTGAAGGCGCAAAAACTAATAAGAAAAGGTTGTTACGTCATTCTAGCACACATCGAGTAAGTTAAACCTGAAGAAAAGAACATCAGTGATGTTCCCGTCGCAAAAGAATTTCCCGATGTATTTCCGAAAGAATTACCGGGATTACCCCCACATCGATCCGTTGAATTTCAAATAGACCTTGTACCAGGAGCTGCACCAATAGCTCGTGCTCCATACAGACTCGCACCCAGCGAAATGAAAGAATTACAAAGTCAGTTACAGGAACTTTTAGAGCGTGGTTTCATTCGACCAAGCACATCACCATGGGGAGCTCCTGTTTTGTTTGTCAAAAAGAAAAATGGTACATTCAGGTTGTGTATCGACTATCGAGAGTTGAAAAAACTTACCATCAAGAACCGCTACCCACTACCGAGAATCGACGACTTATTTGATCAACTACAAGGGTCGTCTGTTTATTCGAAGATCGATTTACGTTCTGGATATCATCAAATGCGGATGAAGGAGGATGATATTCCAAAGACTGCTTTTAGGACGCGTTACGGTCATTACGAGTTTATGGTTATGCTGTTTGGATTGACTAACGCACCAGCTGTGTTCATGGACCTCATGAACCGAGTGTATGGGCCATATCTTGACAAGTTTGTCATTGTTTTCATCGATGACATACTTATTTACTCGAAGAATGATCAAGAGTCGAAGAACATTTGAGAAAAGTGCTAGAGTTACTGAGAAAAGAAAAACTGTACGCTAAGTTTTCAAAGTGTGCATTTTGGTTGGAAGAAGTTCAATTCCTCGGTCATATAGTGAACAAAGAAGGTATTCAGGTGGATCCAGCAAAGATTGAAACCGTTAAAAAGTGGGAAACTCCGAAAACTCCGAAACACATACGCCAATTTTTAGGACTGGCTGGTTATTACAGGAGATTCATCCAAGATTTTTTCAAAATAGCAAAACCCTTGACTGCCTTAACGCATAAGGGGAGGAAATTTGAATGGAAGGATGAACAAGAGAAAGCATTTCAATTGTTAAAGAAAAAGTTAACTACAGCACCTATATTGTCATTACCTAAAGGGAATGATGATCTTGTAATATATTGTGATGCCTCAAATCAAGGTCTCGGTTGTGTATTAATGAAACGAATGAAGGTAATTGCTTATGCTTCTAGACAATTGAAGATTCACGAGCAAAATTATACGACGCATGATTTGGAATTAGGCGCGGCTGTTTTTGCATTAAAGACTTGGAGGCACTACTTATATGGGGTCAAAAGTATTATATATACCGACCACAAAAGTCTTCAACACATATTTAATCAGAAACAACTGAACATGAGGCAGCGTAGGTGGATTGAATTGTTGAATGATTACGACTTTGAGATTCGTTACCACCCGGGGAAGGCAAATGTGGTAGCCGACGCCTTGATCAGAAAGGACAGAGAACCCATTCGAGTAAAATCTATGAATATAATGATTCACAATAACCTTACTACTCAAATAAAGGAGGCGCAACAAGGAGTTTTAAAAGAGGGAAATTTAAAGAATGAAATACCCAAAGGATCAGAGAAGTATCTTAATATTCGGGAAGATGGAACCCCGTATAGGGCTGAAAGAATTTGGGTACCTAAATTTGGAGATATGAGAGAAATGGTACTTAGAGAAGCTCATAAAACCAGATACTCAATACATCCTGGAACGGGGAAGATGTACAAGGATCTCAAGAAATATTTTTGGTGGCCGGGTATGAAAGCCGATGTTGCTAAATACGTAGGAGAATGTTTGACGTGTTCTAAGGTCAAAGCTGAGCATCAGAAATAATCAGGTCTACTTCAACAACCTGAAATCCCGGAATAAAAATGGGAAAACATTACCATGGATTTCATCACTAAATTGCCAAGGACTGCAAGTGGTTTTACAATTTGGGTAATAGTTTATTGTCTCACCAAATCAGCACACTTCCTGCCAATAAGAGAAGATGACAAGATGAAAAAGTTAGCACGACTGTATTTGAAGGAAGTCGTCTCCAGACATGGAATACCAATCTCTATTATCTCTGATAGGGATGGCAGATTTATTTCAAGATTCTGGCAGACATTACAGAAAGCATTAGGAAGTCTAGACATGAGTACTGCCTATCATCCACAAACTGATGGGTAGAGCGAAAGAACGATACAAACGCTTGAAGACATGCTACAAGCATGTGTTATTGATTTCGGAAACAGTTGGGATCGACATCTACCGTTAGCAGAATTTTCCTACAACAACAGCTACCATTCAAGCACTGAGATGGCGCCGTTTGAAGCACTTTATGGTAGAAAGTGCAGGTCTCCGATTTGTTGGAGTGAAGTGGAGGATAGACAGATTACGGGTCCATATATAATACAAGAAACTACCGAGAAGATCATCCAAATTCAACAACGGTTGAAAACCGCCCAAAGTCGACAAAAGAGCTACACCGACATTAAAAGAAAAGATATAGAATTTGAAATTGGAGAGATGGTCATGCTTAAGGTTGCACCTTGGAAAGGCGTTGTTCGATTTGGTAAACGAGGGAAATTAAATCCAAGGTATATAGGACCATTCAAGATTATTGATCGTGTCGGACCAGTAGCTTACCGACTTGAATTACCACAACAACTCGCAGCTGTACATAACACTTTCCACGTCTCAAATTTGAAGAAATGTTTTGCTAAAGAAGATCTCACTATTCCATTAGACGAAATCCAAATCAACGAAAAACTTCAATTCGTCGAAGAACCCGTCGAAATAATGGATCGTGAGGTTAAAAGACTTAAGCAAAACAAGATACCAATTGTTAAAGTTCGATGGAATGCTCATAGAGGACCCAAGTTCACCTGGGAACGAGAAGATCAGATGAAGAAGAAATACACGCACTTATTTCCAGAAGATACGTCAACACCTCCAACTGCTTAAAATTTCGGGACGAAATTTATTTAACGGGTAGGTACTGTAGTGACCCGAACTTTTTCATGTTTATATATATTAAATGAAATTGATATTTACATGATTAAGTGTTTCCAACATGTTAAGCAATCAAACTTTTTAAGACTTGATTAATTGAAATAGGTTTCATGCAGACAATTGAACACCCAAGTTGACCGGTGATTCACGAACGTTAACACTTGTAAAAACTATATGTTGACATATATATGGATATATATATATATATACATATATATATATATATATATATATATATATATATATATATATATATATATATATATATATATATATATATAGTTAACATGATATTATGATAAGTATGTATCTTATTAGGTATTTTAACAATGAGTTATATACATAAAAATGAGCCTATTGAATTAAGAAACTCGAAAACGATATATATAACGATTATCGTTATATCAACCTCTTACTAATTACATATGAATCATATTAAGATATTGATACACTATGTTTAACATGATAAAATGATAATTAAGTATATCATTAAGTATGTTAACAATGAACTACATATGTAGAACAAGACTACTAACTTAATTATTTCGAAACGAGGCATATATGTAACGATTATCATTGTAACGACATTTAATTGTATATATATCATATTAAGATATATTAATACATCATGATATCATGATAATGTAATAATTTAACATCTCAGTTGATTTAATAAACAATCGGTTAACAACATTTAACAAGATCATTAACCTAAAGGTTTCAAAACAACACTTACATGTAACGACTAACAATGACTTAACGACTCAGTTAAAATGTATATACATGTAGTGTTTTAATATGTATTTATATACTTTTTAAGACTTCAAGACACTTATCAAAATACTTCTACTTAACAAAAATGCTTACAATTACATCCTCGTTCAGTTTCATCAACAATTCTACTCGTATGTACCCGTATTCGTACTCGTACAATACACAGCTTTTAGATGTATGTACTATTGGTATATACACTACAATGATCAGCTCTTAGCAGCCCATGTGAGTCACCTAATACATGTGGGAACCATCATTTGGCAACTAGCATGAAATATCTCATAAAATTACAAAAATATTAGTAATCATTCATGACTTAATTACATGTAAACAAAATTACACATCCTTTATATCTAATCCATATACCAACGACCAAAAACACCTACAAACACTTTAATTCTTCAATTTTCTTCATCTAATTGATTTCTCTCAAGTTCTATCTTCAAGTTCTAAGTGTTCTTCATAAATTCTACAAGTTCTAGTTTCATAAAATCAAGAATACTTCCAAGTTTATTAGCTCACTTCCAATCTTGTAAAGTGATCATCCAACCTCAAGAAATCCTTGTTGTTTACAGTAAGATATCATTCTAAATTAAGGTAATACTCATATACAAACTTTGATTCAATTCCTATAACTATAACTATCTTAATTCGAGTGATAATCTTACTTGAACTTATTTTTGTGTCATGATTCTACTTCAAGAACTTTCAAGCTATCCAAGATCCTTTGAAGCTAGATCATTTCTTGTCACTTTCAGTAGGTTTACCTACTAAACTTGAGGTAGTAATGATGTTCATAACATCATTCGATTCATACATATAAAACTATCTTATTCGAAGATTTGAACATGTAATCACTAGAACATAGTTTAGTTAATTCTAAACTTGTTCGCAAACAAAAGTTAATCCTTCTAACTTGACTTTTAAAATCAACTAAACACATGTTCTATATCTATATGATATGCTAACTTAATGATTTAAAACCGGAAAACACGAAAACACCTTAAAACCGGATATACGCCGTCGTAGTAACACCGCGGGCTGTTTTGGGTTAGTTAATTAAAAACTATGATAAACTTTGATTTAAAAGTTGTTCTTCTGGAAAAATGATTTTTCTTATGAACATGAAACTATAACCAAAAATCATGGTTAAACTCAAAGTGGAAGTATGTTTTCCAAAATGGTCATCTAGACGTCGTTCTTTCGACTGAAATGACTACCTTTATAAAAATGACTTGTAACCTGTATTTCTGATTATAAACTTATATTTTTTCTATTTAGATTCATAAACTTAAGTTCAATATGAAACCATAGCAACTTGAAACACTCAAAACGGATTTAAAACGAAGAAGTTATGGGTAAAACAAGATTAGATATTTTTGCTTGTTGTAGCCACGTGAAAATTGGTAAAAAATTTATATTAATCATATCCTAGCTAACTTATATTGTATTATACATGTATTCTAATATATTATGTAATCTTGGGATACCATAGACACGTATGCAAATGTTTTGACATATCATATCGACCCATGTGTATATATCATTTGGAACAACCATAGACACTCTATATGCAGTAATGTGGGAGTTAGCTATACAGGGTTGAGGTTGATTCCAAAAATATATATACTTTGAGTTGTGATCTAGCCTGAGACGTGTATACACTGGGTCGTGAATTGATTCAAGATAATATATATCAATTTTTTTCTGTACATCTAACTTTGGACAACTAGTTGTAGGTTACTAACGAGGACAGCTGACCTAATAAACTTAAAACATTAAAACGTATTAAAAATGTTGTAAATATATTTTGAACATACTTTGATATATATGTACATATTTATTATAGGTTCATGAATCGACCAGTGGCCAAGTCTTACTTCCCGACGAAGTAAAAATCTGTGAAAGTGAGTTATAGTCCCACTTTTAAAATCTAATATTTTGGGATGAGAATACGTACAGTTTTATAAATGTTTTACGAAATAGACACAAGTAATTGAAACTACATTATATGGGTGAATGATCGAAGCCGAATATGCCCCTTTTGCTTGGTAACCTAAGAATTAGTAAACCAATCTACTAATTGACGCGAATCCTAAAGATAGATCTATTGGGCCTAACTGTAACGACCCGCACTTTTTCGATCGTTCTATACTTATAAGATTAATATTTACATAAATTAAACCTTACCAACATGATAAGCAATCCAAATTGTTGAGACTTATGTTTTCGAAAAGAGTTTTACACAACGTTTGACCGTCTAGTTTGACCGATGATATCACGAACTATACAATATATGATAATTATACGTTTGTGTATATATATGTATATATACATATTTAACATGATCTAAGAATGTTTTAATATCTCATTTTGTATTAATAACAATAAGTTATAAGTATATTTTGAAACTACTAACTTAAGTTTTCAAAACGATAACCATACGTAACGTTATTTGACTTAAATACTTATAACCTATAATGTTTATACATATATCGTATAAGTAATGTATTTAATCACTTTTAAAGGGCTTACATACATAAAACAATATAAGTATATTTACAAAAGATAGCTATATTTGAATCCTCATTCCGTTTTCTCAAAGATTTCTATACGTATACCTAGGGTATATGTACCCGTATCATACACAGCTTCTAGATGTATTTACTATTGGTATATACCAATAAAAATCTGCTCCTTAGCAGCCTTAAATGATTAAGAAACATGTGGAACCAACCATTTGTCAAGTAGCATGAATTATTTAGCAAGAAAACAAAGTTAGGTATCTTTTTTTTCCTTTATAACCTAAAAACGTTTTTATGCATGCACACCATTTCTTCACCCCATTTTCTCATACTTACACTTCCATTTCTCTCTCAAAATACTCTTAACTTCATACTTGATCATCTCCAAGCATTTTCCCCATCATTTAGCTTCAAAAACAACACTTAAACCTCATAAGAAAACCTTACAAAAACACTTCAAGAAATCCTTCCAAGAACACCAACTTACTTCCAATCTTTCATCCACTTCCATCACCCTTTTGGTTCTAGGTTCTTACTCCTCTTTTACAGCAACCTTGTCCAAGGAACTTGAGGTAGAATCTATGTTCATAACCTTATTCGATTCATATATATATAGCTATCTTATTTTGTGGTATAAAAGTTTAACAACAAGAACATAGTTTGAAAGTTTTCAAACTTGTTTGCAAACTAAATAGATCCTTCTAACTTAACTTTTAAAATACTTCAAGACCTGTAATATATATTAAATATATGCTAATTTAACAAGGTATAACTTGGTTTTTCAAAGAACACCTTAAAAACTGAATTTACGACATCGGAGTGCAACCGGGGGCTGTTTTGGGTTGGATAATTAAAAACCATCTTAAACTTTGAATTGGAGGTTTATTTTCTGGAAAAATGATTTTTACTATAAATATGATAACACATAAAAATTTCATGATTTAACTCAAAGTATAAGTATTTTTAGAAAAATAATCATTTAAGGTTGTTTACATGATGGAAAATGATTAACTTCATAAGTTTCACTAAAGTTTGACCTATGACCTGTGATTTCGAATACAAACTAAGGTATTTACAGTTCATAGTCTTAAAGAGGGACTCGATCCAAGGAAGTGGCAAGTTGAATCAACGAAAACGGAGTTGTAACGAAGAAACTATGACCAAAACGAGATCGGATATCTAAGACTAGTTTAGCTACGAAAATAATTGGAGAAAATTAAATAAATCACATCTTTTTAAAATAACATGATATTTTATATATATGTACTCATAAATTAATTTTATATGGTTCAGGATCACCCGTAAACAATACGAGAAGATTAATCATAAGATCCCATGATTGTACGCAACACGTCATTTGACAACACCGGTACTTTATGTACGCAACACGTCATTTGACAACACCGGTACCATGGGTCAAGATTAATCTCGACCAATACATATACGATGGGGTTTTATTTATTTCGTTGGGGGTTTTATTTATTTCATTGCGGGTATATTAAACATCTAAAAATGAACCATTAAAATTGAATTACTAACAACGAACTGCTAACTACGGACTAAGGAATTATTAAAAGTATTAAAAGTATAACAAGTATATATATGTGACGTTTGTTTAAAAAGAAAAGGTATTGATATATTATATATGGATAGGTTCGTGATATCAACCGGAGACCAAGTCAAATTATATATATCTTCAAGACGAAAGTGAGTATATAGTCCCACTTTTAAACTCTAAATATTTCGGGATGAGAATACATGTATTTTATGTTTTACGTTATGGACACAAGTAACTGAAAATATATTCTACGTTGAGTTGTACCACTGGCATACTTCCCTGTAGCTTGGTAACTAATATTTACAGCGGTATTGTAAACGCGAATCCTGTTGATAGATCTATCGGGCCTGACAACCCCAACCGGACTGGACGACCAGTATTCAACGGTTGCACAGTACTTCGTTTTGTGACTACACTTGGTACGGTGTAGTAAGATTTCATATTAAAGGGAATATGCGACGTGATTAAATGTTAAGTATGGTTACCAAGTGCTCAACCACTTAGAATATTTTTATGAAAATGTTTATATATGAAATCTTGTGGTCTATATATATATATATATATTGCTGCCGGCACTAAACCTATATCTCACCAACTTTATGTTGACGTTTTAAACATGTTTATTCTCAGGTGATAATTAGAAGCTTCCGCTGCATTATGTTGAATTTGAGCAAGATCTTGCGTACGCATATATGTGTCAAAAATAAAACTGCATATCCAAGAACTTGTGTTGTAAAATATGCTAGAAATCGGGTTGTTATTATCATTTGTAAAGTTTGTAAGTCGAAGATTATCGCTAAACGATAATCATCTTTATTTTGTCCAAAGCTTGTATCAAAAATAAGGATCATGGTTTGTAATGTATAATATATGCAGTTTTTCTTTTAAAAATGTCGCATATAGAGGTCAATACCTCGCAATGAAATCATACGTTATCTAACACGTTCTTATGGTTAAGGACGGGTTATGACATGTGGTATCAGAGCGGTGGTCTTAGCGAACCAGGTTTGCATTAGTGTGTCTAACTGATAAGTCGTTAGGATACATTAGTAAGTCTGGACTTTGACCAGGTCTGATTTAAAAACCATTGCTTATCATTGTTGGTTAAAATTTATATGTAAATATTATGTAGTACTAATGGGTTAGTTGTTGTGTGATAGATGTCGGGCTCAAAACTTGTTATCACATTCAGCGACTCCGAACCAGAATCTTCAGATGGTGTTCCAGTCATTAACCTATCCGATGACGAAAATAATATCTTTGGGGAAGACTCACAAATTCCGGATGAACCGACTATAGAGAACCCGGAAAGTGAACCCGAGGAGGAAAGTGAACCATAGGAGGAAAGTGAACCCGAGGAGGAAAGTGAACCCGAGGGGGAAAGTGAACCCGAGGAAGAAATACAGGAAATTACAAAAGAAGAGTTCGAACTAGGAAAGAAACGAAAGGCTAATGAATTAGAAAATTCAAATCCTGAGTTTAATAAGGATGATGTGGCACCAACTCCACTAGACACTACCACCCCTATTCCCGCTATTCCTATTCGTTCTATCCCGGCATCCAGTTCTTCAGCCCCACAGCCAAAATATAGGTAGACAGCCAGGATAAGCGTTAAGCGATTCTTTGAACCTAAACGTCCTAGAAAATAGACCAAACGATGCGCTGCCGTATTAAACCATGGGATCATATAATGTTTTGTATAATATTATTAGTGTGGTTTGTTTAAAGTTCGATGTAAGATAAGCATATGTAAAATAGTGAAGTGTGAAATGCAATAATTTTCCATGGTTAAGTATTATTTAGATGGTAGTAATTGATTCTGTACTAAGCTATTAAGTATGGACATTAACGGGTAGGTACTACCCTAGATATAATTATAAAACGCTAATAAGAAGAAAAGGCTTTTATAATAATACCTGGTTCATATTATTAATAAGCTATAATGTACTGTAAATATACACTACATCTATAATATTCCATGTGAATAATTATTTTCTTTTCATTCTTATAGAAGAATATGGCGCGATTGAACCGAATGACGGAACAAGAAATCCAGGAACTCATCAATCAGCGAGTGAACGACAGAATGTTATGGGTCGAGGCTGCAAGAGGTGCTGCAGTTAACCCAAATCCTCGTGTGGGGTGCACTTACAAAACTTTTCAAGCTTGCAAGCCCTCATCATTCAGTGGAACAGAAGGACCGATCGGTTTAACCCGGTGGATAGAAAAGATGGAGACTGTGTTTAAAATCAGTGGTTGTGTTGAACAGGACATGACCAAGTATGCATCGTGCACTTTACAAGATAGTGCACTCACGTGGTGGAAAAATTATGTGAAGGCTGTAGGAGGAGATGTAGCTTATGATACTCCGTGGGAAGAATTCAAAACAATGTTAATCAACGAATATTGTCCAAGGAACGAGGTTAGGAAGTTGGAAGATGAGTTACGAAGTCTGAAGGTTATTGGTACTGAAATCACCAACTACAATCAGCGATTCATGGAATTAGTTTTGCTATGTCCTGAATTGGTTCCAACTGAAGAACGGAAGATTGAAATGTACAAAGATGGTTTGCCCAAAAAGGTCAAGGCAAATGTTACAGCATCGAAACCTAAGACAATTCATGAAGCTATAACTATGGCAAACGAGCTAATGGATCAGGTCATCATGGATAAGAAAGTATCCAATACTGATGTGAAGGTATCAGGTAACAAAAGAAAGTGGAATGGAAATTATGATCGAGGTAACCAACAACAATCTTTTAAGAAACAAGAAAACACGCAAGGTGCGGGTAGTGGTTTAAGCTTTGGTTATAAAGGATAAAATCCTTTATGCAACCGATACCACAAACATCACTCTGGTTACTGTAATGTGGTATGCAACAAATGTAATCGAAAGGGTCATCTTGCTAAAGATTGTAGGGCTCTCGTTACAAATACAAATGGTACCAAGACTCCTGCCACCAATGCAAATAGAACTGCTTTGGCTACCATTACTTGTTTTGGGTGTGGAAAACAAGGTCACTATAAGAGCCAGTGCCCGAATCCAGAGAAGAATATCGGACCTGCACGAGGGAGAGCATTTGTTATTAATGCTAGAGAGGCGTGTGAAGACTCGGAGCTTGTTACGGGTACGTTTACCATTAATAACTTATCCGCATCTATTATATTTGATACTGGTGCTGATAGAAGTTACGTGTGTAGAGACTTTCACGCTAAATTGAATTGTTCATCATTACCTCTAGATGCTAAGTACATGATTGAGTTAGATAATGGTAAACTAATTAAAGCCGATAAAATTTGTCGTGATTGTAAAATAAATTTAGCCGGAGAAACGTTTAAAATTGACTTAATACCCGTAGAATTAGGAAGTTTTGATGTAATAGTCGGCATGGACTGGATGTCCAAAATAGGAGCTGAAGTTGTGTGTGCCAAGAAGGCAATTCGCATTCCTCGTAAGAATAAAACGCCCGTAATGATTTATGGAGAGAAGGGTAACTCAAAGCTAAAACTCATTAGTTATTTGAAAGCTCAAAAGTGCTTGAAGAAAGGGTGCTATGCTATCTTAGCACATGTTAATAAAGTCGAAAAGAAAGAAAAAGAGAAGTGCATCAATGACGTGCCTGTGGCAAGAGATTTTCCTGAAGTATTTCCGGAAGAGTTGCCGGGATTACCTCCATTTAGATCTGTAGAATTTCAAATAGAGTTAGTACCAGGAGCTGCACCAGTGGCTCGTGCTCCATATAGACTTGCACCGTCCGAATTAAAAGAACTTCAAAGTCAGTTAAAAGAATTACTAGACCGTGGATTCATACGACCAAGTACTTCACCGTGGGGAGCTCCAATTTTATTCGTCAAGAAGAAAGACGGATCTTTCCGAATGTGTATAGATTATCGTGAATTAAATAAGTTAACTATCAAGAATCGGTATCCACTACCGAGAATTGACGACTTATTTGATCAACTCCAAGGATCATGTGTGTACTCGAAAATTGACCTAAGATCGGGTTATCATCAATTACGTGTCAAAGAAGAAGATATACCGAAAACTGCTTTTCGGACACGCTACGGTCATTACGAATTTTTGGTCATGCCGTTTGGATTGACGAATGCGCCAGCTGTATTCATGGACCTCATGAATCGAGTTTGTAGTCCATATTTAGATAAGTTTGTTATCGTTTTCATTGATGATATTCTTATCTATTCCAAGAGTGAGCAAGAGCATGAACAGCATTTAAGGTTGATATTAGAGTTATTGAGAAAAGAACAGCTATATGCTAAATTTTCTAAATGTGCTTTCTGGTTGAAAGAAGTGCAATTTCTTGGCCACGTTGTTAGTAGCAAAGGAATTCAGGTTGATCCAGCAAAAATTGAAGCCATTGAAAAATGGGAGACTCCTAAGACACCAATGCAGATACGCCAATTTTTGGGTTTAGCCGGTTATTATAGAAGGTTTATTCAAGATTTTTCCCGAATAGCTAAGCCGTTGACAGCGTTAACGCAAAAAGGGAAGAAATATGAATGGACTTCTGAGCAGGAGAGTGCATTTCAATTACTGAAAAAGAAGTTGACTACGGCGCCTATTTTATCGTTACCAGAAGGGAACGATGATTTTGAAATATATTGTGACGCTTCGCGACAAGGTTTTGGTTGTGTTCTTATGCAACGGAAGAAAGTTATTGCATACGCATCCCGACAATTAAAGATTCACGAGCGGAATTATATGACGCATGATCTAGAACTGGGAGCAGTCGTGTTTGCGTTGAAGATATGGAGACACTACTTGTATGGGGTTAAATGCACTGTGTTTACTGATCATAAAAGCCTTCAACATATTTTCGATCAAAAACAGCTGAACATGAGGCAACGTAGGTGGGTCGAGTTAATAAACGACTATGATTGTGAAATTCGTTATCATCCCGGGAAAGCGAATGTGGTGGCTGACGCTTTAAGCAGAAAGGAACGAGAACCAATTCGAGTACGAGCGATGAACATAAAAATTCGCATGAATCTCAACTCACAAATCAAAGAAGTTCAACGAGAAGCACTTACTAAAGAAAATATAGGAAATGAAATAATGAAGAAGTATGAGAAGCAACTCGTTATACGGGAAGATGGAATTCGATATTTTGCAAACCGTATTTGGGTACCGAAGTTGGGTGGATTAAGGAAGTTGATATTGAATGAGGCACATAAGACAAGATACTCGATACATCCTGGAGTTGGAAAGATGTACCAAGATCTTAAGACACATTATTGGTGGCCTAATTTAAAGACAGACGTTGCAACATATGTTGGGGAATGTTTAACTTGTTCCAAAGTCAAAGCTGAACACCAGAAGCCGTCAGGGTTACTTCAACAACCAGAAATCCCAGAATGGAAATGGGATGGTATTACCATGGATTTCATCACGAAGTTACCTAAGACTGCCTGGGGATACGACACCATTTGGGTGATTGTTGATCGTCTCACCAAGTCTGCACATTTCTTGCCTATAAAGGAAACGGATAGAATGGAGAAACTATTACGATTGTATATAAAGGAAATTGTTTCAAGGCATGGAATACCTATTTCCATTATATCCGATCGTGATAGTAGATTTACCTCAAAATTCTGGCAATCACTACAGGAGGCACTAGGAACTCGTTTGGATATGAGTACCGCATATCATCCGCAAACCGACGGGCAGAGTGAAAGAACGATTCAGACTCTCGAAGACATGCTCAGGGCATGTGTGATCGACTTTGGAAACGGATGGGATAAGTATTTACCGTTAGCAGAATTCTCGTATAATAATAGTTATCATGCGAGCATTAAAGCTGCACCATTCGAAGCATTGTATGGAAGGAAGTGTAGATCTCATATCTATTGGAATGAAGTAGGAGATCGACAATTAACTGGTCCCGAGATCATACACGAAACGACTGAGAAGATAGTACAAATTAAGGAGAGATTGAAAACAGCCCGTAGTCGCCAAAAGAGCTACGCCGATGTCCGAAGGAAACCATTAGAGTTTCAGATCGGTGACATGGTTATGCTAAAGGTGTCACCTTGGAAAGGTGTGATACGTTTCGGTAAAAGAGGTAAACTGAACCCAAGATATGTAGGCCCGTTCAAGATCATTGAACGCATTGGACCGGTAGCTTATCGACTCGAGTTACCGCAACAACTCGCCGGAGTACATAATACATTTCACGTTTCGAATCTTAAGAAGTGTCTTGCAAAGGAAGACCTCACCATTCTTCTTGAAGAAATCCATGTCGACGAGAAACTACAATTCATCGAAGAACCAATCGAAATCATGGATCGTGAAGTTAAACAGCTCAAGCAGAGCAACATACCGATCGTTAAGGTTCATTGGAGTGCTAGAAGAGGTCCCGAGTTTACGTGGGAATGAGAGGATCAGATGAAACAAAAGTATCTACACTTGTTTCTCGATGACGCAAAATAGGTACAATTTTAAAATTTCGGGACGAAATTTATTTAACGGGGAGGTAATGTAACGACCCGCACTTTTTCGATCGTTCTATACTTATAAGATTAATATTTACATAAATTAAACCTTACCAACATGATAAGCAATCCAAATTGTTGAGACTTATGTTTTCGAAAAGAGTTTTACACAACGTTTGACCGTCTAGTTTGACCGATGATATCACGAACTATACAATATATGATAATTATACGTTTGTGTATATATATGTATATATACATATTTAACATGATCTAAGAATGTTTTAATATCTCATTTTGTATTAATAACAATAAGTTATAAGTATATTTTGAAACTACTAACTTAAGTTTTCAAAACGATAACCATACGTAACGTTATTTGACTTAAATACTTATAACCTATAATGTTTATACATATATCGTATAAGTAATGTATTTAATCACTTTTAAAGGGCTTACATACATAAAACAATATAAGTATATTTACAAAAGATAGCTATATTTGAATCCTCGTTCCGTTTTCTCAAAGATTTCTATACGTATACCTAGGGTATATGTACCCGTATCATACGCAGCTTCTAGATGTATTTACTATTGGTATATACCAATAAAAATCTGCTCCTTAGCAGCCTTAAATGATTAAGAAACATGTGGAACCAACCATTTGTCAAGTAGCATGAATTATTTAGCAAGAAAACAAAGTTAGGTATCTTTTTTTTCCTTTATAACCTAAAAACGTTTTTATGCATGCACACCATTTCTTCACCCCATTTTCTCATACTTACACTTCCATTTCTCTCTCAAAATACTCTTAACTTCATACTTGATCATCTCCAAGCATTTTCCCCATCATTTAGCTTCAAAAACAACACTTAAACCTCATAAGAAAACCTTACAAAAACACTTCAAGAAATCCTTCCAAGAACACCAACTTACTTCCAATCTTTCATCCACTTCCATCACCCTTTTGGTTCTAGGTTCTTACTCCACTTTTACAGCAACCTTGTCCAAGGAACTTGAGGTAGAATCTATGTTCATAACCTTATTCGATTCATATATATATATATAGCTATCTTATTTTGTGGTATAAAAGTTTAACAACAAGAACATAGTTTGAAAGTTTTCAAACTTGTTTGCAAACTAAATAGATCCTTCTAACTTAACTTTTAAAATACTTCAAGACCTGTAATATATATTAAATATATGCTAATTTAACAAGGTATAACTTGGTTTTTCAAAGAACACCTTAAAAACTGAATTTACGACATCGGAGTGCAACCGGGGGCTGTTTTGGGTTGGATAATTAAAAACCATCTTAAACTTTGAATTGGAGGTTTATTTTCTGGAAAAATGATTTTTACTATAAATATGATAACACATAAAAATTTCATGATTTAACTCAAAGTATAAGTATTTTTAGAAAAATAATCATTTAAGGTTGTTTACATGATGGAAAATGATTAACTTCATAAGTTTCACTAAAGTTTGACCTATGACCTGTGATTTCGAATACAAACTAAGGTATTTACAGTTCATAGTCTTAAAGAGGGACTCGATCCAAGGAAGTGGCAAGTTGAATCAACGAAAACGGAGTTGTAACGAAGAAACTATGACCAAAACGAGATCGGATATCTAAGACTAGTTTAGCTACGAAAATAATTGGAGAAAATTAAATAAATCACATCTTTTTAAAATAACATGATATTTTATATATATGTACTCATAAATTAATTTTATATGGTTCAGGATCACCCGTAAACAATACGAGAAGATTAATCATAAGATCCCATGATTGTACGCAACACGTCATTTGACAACACCGGTACTTTATGTACGCAACACGTCATTTGACAACACCGGTACCATGGGTCAAGATTAATCTCGACCAATACATATACGATGGGGTTTTATTTATTTCGTTGGGGGTTTTATTTATTTCATTGCGGGTATATTAAACATCTAAAAATGAACCATTAAAATTGAATTACTAACAACGAACTGCTAACTACGGACTAAGGAATTATTAAAAGTATTAAAAGTATAACAAGTATATATATGTGACGTTTGTTTAAAAAGAAAAGGTATTGATATATTATATATGGATAGGTTCGTGATATCAACCGGAGACCAAGTCAAATTATATATATCTTCAAGACGAAAGTGAGTATATAGTCCCACTTTTAAACTCTAAATATTTCGGGATGAGAATACATGTATTTTATGTTTTACGTTATGGACACAAGTAACTGAAAATATATTCTACGTTGAGTTGTACCACTGGCATACTTCCCTGTAGCTTGGTAACTAATATTTACAGCGGTATTGTAAACGCGAATCCTGTTGATAGATCTATCGGGCCTGACAACCCCAACCGGACTGGACGACCAGTATTCAACGGTTGCACAGTACTTCGTTTTGTGACTACACTTGGTACGGTGTAGTAAGATTTCATATTAAAGGGAATATGCGACGTGATTAAATGTTAAGTATGGTTACCAAGTGCTCAACCACTTAGAATATTTTTATGAAAATGTTTATATATGAAATCTTGTGGTCTATATATATATATATTGCTGCCGGCACTAAACCTATATCTCACCAACTTTATGTTGACGTTTTAAACATGTTTATTCTCAGGTGATAATTAGAAGCTTCCGCTGCATTATGTTGAATTTGAGCAAGATCTTCCGTACGCATATATGTGTCAAAAATAAAACTGCATATCCAAGAACTTGTGTTGTAAAATATGCTAGAAATCGGGTTGTTATTATCATTTGTAAAGTTTGTAAGTCGAAGATTATCGCTAAACGATAATCATCTTTATTTTGTCCAAAGCTTGTATCAAAAATAAGGATCATGGTTTGTAATGTATAATATATGCAGTTTTTCTTTTAAAAATGTCGCATATAGAGGTCAATACCTCGCAATGAAATCATACGTTATCTAACACGTTCTTATGGTTAAGGACGGGTTATGACACTAACGAACCCCATCCAAAGTACCGGATGCTTTAGTACTTCGAATTCATTTTTATCATGTCCGAAGGATTTCTCGGAATGATAGGGGATATTTTTATATGCATCTTGTTAATGTCGGTTACCAGGTGTTCACCATATGAATGAATTTTATCTCTATGTATGGGATGTATATTGAAATATGAAATCTTGTGGTCTATTATTATGATTTGATAATATATAGGTTAAACCTATAATTCACCAATATTTTTGTTGACGTTTTAAGCATGTTTATTCTCAGGTGATTATTAAGAGCTTCCGCTGTTGCATACTAAAATAAGGACAAGATTTGGAGTCCATGCTTGTATGATATTATGTAAAAACTGCATTCAAGAAACTTATTTTTGATGTAATATATTCTTATTGTAAACCATTATGTAATGGTCGTGTGTAAACGGTATATTTTAGATTATCATTATTTGATAATCTACGTAATGTTTTTTAAAACCTTTATCGATAAAATAAAGGTTATGGTTGTTTTAAAAATGATTGCAGTCTTTGAAAAATGTCTCATATAGAGGTCAAAACCTCGCGACGAAATCAATTAATATGGAACGTTTATAATCAATATGAAAGGGACATTTCATAGCTACCGGGTTTAACACCCCCACCCAGAATGTTCACTAGACGGAAGAGCTAGTGAGCGTGGTGTTTAGTACTTCAAGGTTTATATATTATTACAGACTGAAAGTTCTATTTATTTTGGGGATATTTATGATGCGCATTAAATGTTAAGGTCGGTTACTAAGCAAAGAAAGCAAAGTGAATGTTAAATATCGAGAGAATGATTTTTATACACAGGTTATGTGTATGATATTTTGTACACGAGATATGTGTACAGTTATTAAGCATTTTGAAAAATGATTTCGTACACGAGATTTGTGTACTGTATTTAAAGGAAATCGCATGTACATTACAGGTGGGTGTAGGATTCGGGCCAATTTGTACCATTCACATTTAAATCTTGTGGTCTATCAAAATTATGAATTGTATTGTTTTATGATAAACTTATGAACTCACCAACCTTTTGGTTGACACTTTAAAGCATGTTTATTCTCAGGTATTAAAGAAATCTTCCGCTGTGCATTTGCTCATTTTAGAGATATTACTTGGAGTCATTCATGACATATTTCAAAAGACGTTGCATTCGAGTCATTGATTACAACAAGATTATTATTAAGGCATTTATAGTTTGGATATATTATGAAATGGTATGCATACCTGTCAACTTTTGATGTAATGAAAGTTTGTCTTTTAAAAACGAATGCAATGTTTATAAAATGTATCATATAGAGGTCAAATACCTCGCAATGAAATCAATTATTATGTAACATTTATAATCGATATGAACGGGGCATTACAGTTGGTATCAGAGCGGTGGTCTTAGCGAACCAGGTCTTGCATTAGTGTGTCTAACTGATAGTTGATAAGATGCATTAGTTGTAGTGACCCGAACTTTTCCATGTTTATATATATTAATTGAGATTGATATTTACATGATTAAATGTTTCCAGCATGTTAAGCAATCAAACTTGTTAAGACTTGATTAATTGAAATATGTTTCATATAGACAATTGACCACCCAAGTTGACCGGTGATTCACGAACGTTAAAACTTGTAAAAACTATATGATGACATATATATGGATATATATATAGTTAACATGATACTATGATAAGTAAACATATCATTAAGTATATTAACAATGAACTACATATGTAAAAACAAGACTACTAACTTAATGATTTTTAAACGAGACATATATGTAACGATTATCGTTGTAAAGACATTTAATGTATATATATCATATTAAGAGATATTCATACATGATAATATCATGATAATATAATAATTTAAAATCTCATTTGATATTATAAACATTGGGTTAACAACATTTAACAAGATCGTTAACCTAAAGGTTTCAAAACAACACTTACATGTAACGACTAACGATGACTTAACGACTCAGTTAAAATGTATATACATGTAGTGTTTTAATATGTATTTATACACTTTTGAAAGACTTTAATACACTTATCAAAGTACTTCTACTTAACAAAAATGCTTACAATTACATCCTCGTTCAGTTTCATCAACAATTCTACTCGTATGCACCCGTATTCGTACTCGTACAATACACAGCTTTTAGATGTATGTACTATTGGTATATATACTCCAATGATCAGCTCTTAGCAGCCCATGTGAGTCACCTAACACATGTGGGAACCATCATTTGGCAACTAGCATGAAATATCTCATAAAATTACAAAAATATGAGTAATCATTCATGACTTATTTACATGAAAACAAAATTACATATCCTTTATATCTAATCCATACACCAATGACCAAAAACACCTACAAACACTTTCATTCTTCAATTTTCTTCATCTAATTTATCTCTCTCAAGTTCTATCTTCAAGTTCTAAGTGTTCTTCATATATTCTACAAGTTCTAGTTACATAAAATCAAGAATACTTTCAAGTTTGCTAGCTCACTTTCAATCTTGTAAGGTGATCATCTGTCATAACCCGTCCTTAACCATAAGAACGTGTTAGATAACGTATGATTTCATTGCGAGGTATTGACCTCTATATGCGACATTTTTAAAAAGGAAAACTGCATATATTATACATTACAAACCAAACCATTATTTTTGTTACAAGCTTTAGACAATAAAAAGATGATTATCGTTTAACGATAATCTTCGACTTACAAACTTTACAAATGATAATAACAACACGATTTCTAGCATATTTTACAACACACGTCCTCGGATATGCAGTTTTATTTTTGACACAAATATGAGTACGCATGATCCTGCTTAGATTCAACATAATGCAGCGGAAGCTTTAATTATCACCTGAGAATAAACATGTTTAAAAACGTCAACATAAAGTTGGTGAGATATAGGTTTAGTGCGCAGCAATATATATATAGACCACAAGATTTCGTATATAAACATTTTAATAAAAATATTCTAAGTGGTTGAGCACTTGGTAACCATACTTAACATTTTCACGTCGCATATTCCCTTTAATATGAAATCTTACTACACCGTACCAAGTGTAGTCACAAAACGAAGTACTGTGCAACCGTTGAATACTGGTCGTCCAGTCCGATTGGGGTTGTCAGGCCCGATAGATCTATCAACAGGATTCGCGTTTACAATACCGCTGTAAATATTAGTTACCAAGCTACAGGGAAGTATGCCAGTGGTACAACTCAACGTAGAATATATTTTTCAGTTACTTGTGTCCATAATGTAAAACATAAAATACATGTATTCTCATCCCGAAATATTTAGAGTTTAAAAGTGGGACTATATACTCACTCTTGTCTTGATGATATATATATTTTGACTCGGTCTTCCGGTTGATATCACGAACCTATCCATATATAATATATCAATATGTTTTCATTTTAAAACAAACGTTATATATATATACTTGTTATACTTTTAATATTTTGAATATTTCCTTAGTCCGTAGTTAGCATTCCGATGTTAGTAATTCAATTTTTAATGGTTCATTTTTAGATGTTTAATATACCCGCAATAAACAAAACCCCCAACGAAATAAATAAAACCCCATCGTATATGTATTGGTCAAGATTAATCTTGACCCATGGTACCGGTGTTGTCAAATGACGTGTTGCGTACATAAAGTACCGGTGTTGTCAAATGACGTGTTGCGTACAATCATGGGATCTTATGATTAATCTTCTCGTGTTGTTTACGGGTGATCCTGAACCATATAAAATTGAATTATAAGTACATATATATAAAATATCATGTTATCTTAGAAATATGTGATTTATATCATTTTTTTCCAATTGATCCCGTAGTTGAAAATGTCTAGGATAGCCAATTTTGTTTCGGTCATAGTTTCTTCGTTACAAGTCCGTTTTCGTTGATTCAAATTGCCATCTTCTTGGATCGAGTTCTTCTTTAAGACTATGAACTGTAAATACCTTGGTTTGTATTCAAAATCATACGGCATAAGTGAAAGTTTAGTGAAACATATGAAGTTAAACATTTTGTTACAACAAAATCATTTAATGACCATTTTTCCAAAAATACTTATACTTTGAAAAACCAAGTTTTACCTTGTTAAATTAACATATAAATAAGTTATGTTACATGTCTTGAAGTATTTTAAAAGTTAAGTTAGAAGGATCTATTTAGTTTGCAAACAAGTTTGAAAACATTCAAACTATGTTCTTGTTGTTAAACTTTTGTACCACAAAATAAGATAGCTATATATATATGAATCGAATAAGGTTATGAACATAGATTCTACCTCAAGTTCCTTGGATAAGATTGCTGTAAAAGAGGAGTAAGAAGCTAGAATCAAAAGGGTGATAGAAGTGGATGAAAGTTTGGAAGTAAGTTGGTGTTCTTGGAGGGTTTTCTTGAAGTGTTTTTGTATGGTTTTCTTATGGTGTTTTAGTATGGTTTTTGAAGCTAGATCTTCTTGGTAAGTTGCTGAAGTGTTATGGAGTTTAGAGTTCTTGAAAGAGTGTGTGTTTTTGCTAAGATAATTGAAGTGAAAGTGAATCAAAAATGGGAAATGAATGGAAGTATTTAAGGTGGTGATGGTGGCGTTTTTGATGGTGTACAAGGACAAAAGTTTTAGTTGTTTTCTTGTATAATTAGTCAAGTAATCATCCAAAAGTAATTACCTAGCTCTAAGGTCATGAATAATGGCTGGTTAGGTGGTGATTTTGATGTGTATTTACTATTAGTAAATACGTATAGGAGCTAGGTATGATACGAGTACAAATACTCTAGGTATACGTATAGAAATTTTGTGAAAAATGAAATGAGGATTCAAATATAGCTATCTTTTGTGAATACACTTATATGGTTTTATGTATTTAAGTTCTTAAAAGTGATTAAATACATTACTTATACGATATATGTATAACATTATAAGTCTTAAGTATTTATGTCAAATAACGTTACGTATAGTTATCGTTTTGAAAACTTAAGTTAGTAGTTTCAAAATATACTTATAACTTGTTGTTATTAATACAAAATGAGATATTAAAACATTTATTAATCATGTTAAATATGTATATATACATTTATATACACAAACGTATAATTATCATATATTGTATAGTTCGTGATATCATCGGTCAAACTAGACGGTCAAACGTTGTGTAAAACTCTTTTCGGAAATATAAGTCTCGACAATTTGGATTGCTTATCATGTTGGCAAGGTTTAATTTATGTAAATATTAATCTTATAAGTATAGTATGATCGAAAAAGTGCGGGTCGTTACATTACCTCCCCGTTAAATAAATTTCGTCCCGAAATTTTAAAATTGTACCTATTTTGCGTCATCGAGAAACAAATGCGGATACTTTCGTTTCATCTGATCCTCTCGTTCCCAAGTAAACTCGGGACCTCTTCTAGCATTCCAACGAACCTTAACAATCGGTATATTGCTCTGTTTGAGCTTTTTAACTTCACGGTCCATGATTTCGATTGGTTCTTCGACGAATTGTAGTTTCTCGTCGACATGGATTTCTTCAAGAGGAATGGTAAGGTCTTCCTTTGCAAGACACTTCTTAAGGTTCGAGATGTGAAAGGTATTATGTACTCCGGCGAGTTGTTGCGGTAACTCGAGTCGATAAGCTACCGGTCCAATGCGTTCGATGATCTTGAACGGGCCTACGTACCTTGGGTTCAGTTTACCCCTTTTGCCGAAACGTATTACACCTTTCCAAGGTGACACCTTTAGCATAACCATGTCCCCAACCTGAAACTCTAATGGTTTCCTTCGAACATCGGCGTAGCTCTTTTGGCGACTACGGGATGTTTTCAATCTCTCCTTGATTTGTACTATCTTCTCGGTCGTTTCGTGTATGATCTCGGGACCAGTTAAATGTCGATCTCCTACTTCATTCCAACAGATAGGAGATCTACACTTCCTTCCGTATAATGCTTCGAATGGCGCAGCTCCAATGCTCGCATGATAACTATTATTATACGAGAATTCTGCTAACGGTAGATATTTATCCCATCCGTTTCCAAAATCGATCACACATGCCCTAAGCATGTCTTCGAGAGTCTGAATCGTTCTCTCACTCTGTCCATCGGTTTGTGGATGATATGCGGTACTCATATCCAACCGAGTTCCTAGTGCCTCCTGTAGTGATTGCCAGAATTTTGAGGTAAATCTACTATCACGATCGGATATAATGGAAATAGGTATTCCATGCCTTGAAACAACTTCCTTTATATACAATCGTAATAGTTTCTCCATTCTATCCGTTTCCTTTATAGGCAAGAAATGTGCAGACTTGGTGAGACGATCAACAATCACCCAAATGGTGTCGTATCCCCAGGCAGTCTTTGGTAACTTCGTGATGAAATCCATGGTAATACCGTCCCATTTCCATTCTGGGATTTCTGGTTGTTGAAGTAACCCTGACGGCTTTTGGTGTTCTGCTTTAACCTTGGAACAAGTTAAACACTCCCCAACATATGTTGCAACGTCTGTTTTTAAATTAGGCCACCAATAATGCGTCTTAAGATCTTGGTACATCTTTCCAACTCCAGGATGTATCGAATATCTTGTCTTATGTGCCTCGTTCAATATCAACTTCCTTAATCCACCCAACTTCGGTACCCAAATACGATTTGCAAAATATCGAATTCCATCTTCCCGCATAACGAGTTGCTTCTCATACTTCTTCATTATTTCATTTCCTTTATTTTCTTTAGTAAGTGCTTCTCGTTGAACTTCTTTGATTTGTGAGTTGAGATTTAGGCGAATTTTTATATTCATTGCTCGAACTCGAATTGGTTCTCGTTCCTTTCTGCTTAAAGCATCGGCCACCACGTTCGCCTTTCCGGGATGATAACGAATTTCACAATCATAGTCGTTTATTAACTCGACCCACCTACGTTGCCTCATGTTCAATTGTTTCTGATCAAAAATATGTTGAAGGCTTTTATGATCAGTAAACACAGTGAATTTAACCCCATACAAGTAGTGTCTCCACATCTTCAATGCAAACACGACTGCTCCCAATTCTAGATCATGCGTCGTATAATTTCGCTCGTGAATCTTCAATTGTCGGGATGCAAATGCAATAACTTTCTTTCGTTGCATAAGAACACAACCAAAACCTTGTCGCGAAGCGTCACAATATATTTCAAAATCATCGTTCCCTTCAGGTAACGATAAAATAGGCGCCGTAGTTAACTTCTTCTTCAGTAATTGAAATGCGTTCTCCTGCTCCGAGGTCCATTCGTATTTCTTCCCTTTTTGCGTTAATGCTGTCAACGGCTTAGCTATTCGGGAAAAATCTTGAATAAACCTTCTATAATAACCGGCTAAACCCAAAAATTGGCGTATCTGCGTTGGTGTCTTAGGAGTCTCCCATTTTTCAATAGCTTCAGTTTTTGCTGGATCAACCTGAATTCCTTCGCTATTAACAACGTGACCAAGAAATTGCACTTCTTTCAACCAGAAAGCACACTTAGAAAATTTAGCATAAAGTTGTTCTTTTCTTAACAACTCCAGTATCAACCTTAAATGCTCTTCATGCTCTTGCTCACTCTTGGAATAGATAAGAATATCATCAATGAAAACGATAACAAACTTATCTAAATACGGACTACAAACTCGATTCATGAGGTCCATGAATACAGCTGGCGCATTCGTCAATCCAAACGGCATAACCAAAAATTCGTAATGACCATAACGTGTCCGAAAAGCAGTTTTCGGAATGTCCTCTTCTTTGACGCGTAGTTGATGATAGCCCGATCTTAAGTCGATTTTTGAATAAACACATGATCCTTGCAATTGATCAAATAAGTCATCAATTCTCGGTAGTGGATACCGATTCTTGATAGTTAACTTATTTAATTCACGATAGTCTATACACATCCTAAAAGATCCATCTTTCTTCTTAACAAACAAAATTGGAGCTCCCCACGGTGAAGTACTCGGTCGTATGAATCCACGGTCCAGTAATTCTTTTAACTGACTTTGAAGTTCTTTTAACTCGGACGGTGCAAGTCTATATGGAGCACGAGCCACTGGTGCAGCTCCTGGTACTAAATCTATTTGAAATTCTACCGATCTAAATGGAGGTAATCCCGGCAATTCTTCCGGAAAAACTTCAGGAAAATCTCTTGCCACAGGCACGTCGTTGATGCACTTTTCTTTCTTTTCGACTTTATTAACATGTGCTAAAATAGCGTAACATCCCTTTTCTAAACACTTCTTGGCTTTCAAACAGCTAATGAGTTTTAGCTTTGAATTACCCTTCTCTCCATAAATCATCACTGGCATTTTATCCTTACCAGGAATACGAATTGCCTTCTTGGCACAAACAACTTCCGCTCCTATTTTGGACATCCAGTCCATGCCGACTATTACATCAAAACCTCCTAATTCTACGGGTATTAAGTCGATTTTAAACGTTTCTCCAGCTAGATTTATTTCACAATCACGACAAATTTTATCGGCTTTAATTAGCTTACCATTAGCTAACTCAATCAAGTACTTAGCATCTAGAGGTAATGATGAACAATTCAATTTAGTGTAAAAATTTATACACACGTAACTTCTATCGGCGCCAGTATCAAATAAAATAGATGCTGATAAGTTATTAATGGTAAACGTACCCGTAACAAGTTCCGGGTCTTCTCGTGCCTCTCTAGCATTAATAACAAACGCTCTTCCACGTGCAGGTCCGCCATTCTGATTCGGGCACTGGCTCTTATAATGACCTTGTTTTCCACACCCAAAACAAGTAATGTTAGCCAAAGCAGTTCTATTTGCGTTGGTGGCAGGAGTCTTGTTGCCATTTGTAACGAGAGCCTTACAATCTTCCGCAAGATGACCTTGTCGATTACACTTGGTGCATAACACACTACAGTAACCAAAGTGATGTTTGTGGCAACGGTTGCATAAAGGATTTTGTCCTTTATAACCAAAGCTTAAACCACTACCCGCACCTTGCGTGTTTTCTTGTTTCTTAAAAGATTGTTGTTGGTTACCTCGATCATAATTTCCATTCCACTTTCTTTTGTTACCTGATACCTTCACATCAGTATTGGATACTTTCTTATCCATGATGACCTGATCCATTAGCTCGTTTGCCATGGTTATAGCTTCATGAATTGTCTTAGGTTTCGATGCTGTAACATTTGCCTTGACCTTTTTGGGCAAACCAGCTTTGTACATTTCAATCTTCCGTTCTTCGGTTGGAACCAATTCAGGACATAGCAAAACTAATTCCATGAATCGCTGGTTGTAGTTGGTGATTTCAGTACCAACCACCTTCAAACTTCGTAACTCATCTTCTAACTTAATAACCTCATTCCTTGGACAATACTCGGTGATTATCATTGCTTTGAATTCTTCCCATGGAGTATCATAAGCTACATCTCCTCCTACCGCCTTCACATAATTCTTCCACCATGTGAGTGCACTATCTTGTAAAGTGCACGATGCAAACTTGGTCATGTCTTTTTCATCACAACCGCTGATTTTGAACACCGTCTCCATCTTTTCTATCCATCGGGTTAAACCGATAGGTCCTTCCGTTCCACTGAATGATGATGGCTTGCAAGCTTGGAACGTCTTGTAGGAGCATCCTACACGAGGATTTGGATTAACTGCAGCAGCTCTTGCAGCCTCAACCCATAACATTCTGTCGTTCACTCGCTGGTTGATGAGTTCCTCGAGTTCTTGTTCCGTCATTCGATTCAATCGCGCCATTTCCTAATGAAAGAAAATAATTATTCACATGGATTATTATAGATGTAGTGTGTATTTATAGTACATTATAGCTTATTAATAATATGAACTAGGTATTATTATAAAAGCCTTTTCTTCTTATTAGCGTTTTATAATTATATCTTGGGTAGTACCTACCCGTTAATGTTCATACTTAATAGCTTAGTACAGAATCAATTACTACAATCTAAATAATACTTAACCATGGAAAATTATTGCATTTCATACTTCAATATTTTACATATGCTTATCTTACATCGAACATTAAGCAAACCACACTATTAATATTATACAAAACATTATTCGGTTCCATGGTTTGACACAGCAGCGCATCGTTTGATCTATTTTCTAGGACGTTTAGACACAAAGATTTGCTTAACGCTTATCCTAACTGTCTGCCTATATTTTGGCTGTGGGACTGAAGAACTGGATGCCGGGACAGAACGAATAGGAATAGCGGGGATAGGGGTGGTAGTGTTGAGTGGAATTGGTGCCACATCATTCTCATTAAACTCGGGATTTGGATTTTCTAATTCATTAGCCTTTCGTTTCTTTCCTAGTTCGAACTCGTCTTTTGTAATTTCCTGTATTTCTTCCTCGGGTTCACTTTCCTCCTCGGGTTCACTTTCCTCCTCGGGTTCACTTTCCTCCTCGGGTTCACTTTCCTCCTCGGGTTCACTTTCCGGGTTCTCTATAGTTGGTTCATCCGGAATTTGTGAGTCTTCCCCAAGGATATCATTTTCGTCATCGGACAGGTTAATGACTGGAACGCCATCTGAAGATTCTGATTCGGAGTCGTTGATTGTGATAACAATTTTTGAGCTCGACATCTATCACACAACAACTAACCCATTAGTACTTATATAATATTTACATATAAATTTTAACCAACAGTGATAAGCAATGGTTTTTTTTTTTTTTAAATCAGACCCGGTCAAAGTCCAGACTTACTAATGTATCCTAACGGCTTCTCGGTTAGACACACTAATGCAGACCTGGTTCGCTAAGACCAACGCTCTGATACCACATGTCATAACCCGTCCTTAACCATAAGAACGTGTTAGATAACGTATGATTTCATTGCGAGGTATTGACCTCTATATGCGACATTTTTAAAAAGGAAAACTGCATATATTATACATTACAAACCAAACCATTATTTTTGTTACAAGCTTTAGACAATAAAAAGATGATTATCGTTTAACGATAATCTTCGACTTACAAACTTTACAAATGATAATAACAACACGATTTCTAGCATATTTTACAACACACGTCCTCGGATATGCAGTTTTATTTTTGACACAAATATGAGTACGCATGATCCTGCTTAGATTCAACATAATGCAGCGGAAGCTTTAATTATCACCTGAGAATAAACATGTTTAAAAACGTCAACATAAAGTTGGTGAGATATAGGTTTAGTGCGCAGCAATATATATATAGACCACAAGATTTCGTATATAAACATTTTAATAAAAATATTCTAAGTGGTTGAGCACTTGGTAACCATACTTAACATTTTCACGTCGCATATTCCCTTTAATATGAAATCTTACTACACCGTACCAAGTGTAGTCACAAAACGAAGTACTGTGCAACCGTTGAATACTGGTCGTCCAGTCCGATTGGGGTTGTCAGGCCCGATAGATCTATCAACAGGATTCGCGTTTACAATACCGCTGTAAATATTAGTTACCAAGCTACAGGGAAGTATGCCAGTGGTACAACTCAACGTAGAATATATTTTTCAGTTACTTGTGTCCATAATGTAAAACATAAAATACATGTATTCTCATCCCGAAATATTTAGAGTTTAAAAGTGGGACTATATACTCACTCTTGTCTTGATGATATATATATTTTGACTCGGTCTTCCGGTTGATATCACGAACCTATCCATATATAATATATCAATATGTTTTCATTTTAAAACAAACGTTATATATATATACTTGTTATACTTTTAATATTTTGAATATTTCCTTAGTCCGTAGTTAGCATTCCGATGTTAGTAATTCAATTTTTAATGGTTCATTTTTAGATGTTTAATATACCCGCAATAAACAAAACCCCCAACGAAATAAATAAAACCCCATCGTATATGTATTGGTCGAGATTAATCTTGACCCATGGTACCGGTGTTGTCAAATGACGTGTTGCGTACATAAAGTACCGGTGTTGTCAAATGACGTGTTGCGTACAATCATGGGATCTTATGATTAATCTTCTCGTGTTGTTTACGGGTGATCCTGAACCATATAAAATTGAATTATAAGTACATATATATAAAATATCATGTTATCTTAGAAATATGTGATTTATATCATTTTTTTCCAATTGATCCCGTAGTTGAAAATGTCTAGGATAGCCAATTTTGTTTCGGTCATAGTTTCTTCGTTACAAGTCCGTTTTCGTTGATTCAAATTGCCATCTTCTTGGATCGAGTTCTTCTTTAAGAATATGAACTGTAAATACCTTGGTTTGTATTCAAAATCATACGGCATAAGTGAAAGTTTAGTGAAACATATGAAGTTAAACATTTTGTTACAACAAAATCATTTAATGACCATTTTTCCAAAAATACTTATACTTTGAAAAACCAAGTTTTACCTTGTTAAATTAACATATAAATAAGTTATGTTACATGTCTTGAAGTATTTTAAAAGTTAAGTTAGAAGGATCTATTTAGTTTGCAAACAAGTTTGAAAACATTCAAACTATGTTCTTGTTGTTAAACTTTTGTACCACAAAATAAGATAGCTATATATATATGAATCGAATAAGGTTATGAACATAGATTCTACCTCAAGTTCCTTGGATAAGATTGCTGTAAAAGAGGAGTAAGAAGCTAGAATCAAAAGGGTGATAGAAGTGGATGAAAGTTTGGAAGTAAGTTGGTGTTCTTGGAGGGTTTTCTTGAAGTGTTTTTGTATGGTTTTCTTATGGTGTTTTAGTATGGTTTTTGAAGCTAGATCTTCTTGGTAAGTTGCTGAAGTGTTATGGAGTTTAGAGTTCTTGAAAGAGTGTGTGTTTTTGCTAAGATAATTGAAGTGAAAGTGAATCAAAAATGGGAAATGAATGGAAGTATTTAAGGTGGTGATGGTGGCGTTTTTGATGGTGTACAAGGACAAAAGTTTTAGTTGTTTTCTTGTATAATTAGTCAAGTAATCATCCAAAAGTAATTACCTAGCTCTAAGGGCATGAATAATGGCTGGTTAGGTGGTGATTTTGATGTGTATTTACTATTAGTAAATACGTATAGGAGCTAGGTATGATACGAGTACAAATACTCTAGGTATACGTATAGAAATTTTGTGAAAAATGAAATGAGGATTCAAATATAGCTATCTTTTGTGAATACACTTATATGGTTTTATGTATTTAAGTTCTTAAAAGTGATTAAATACATTACTTATACGATATATGTATAACATTATAAGTCTTAAGTATTTATGTCAAATAACGTTACGTATAGTTATCGTTTTGAAAACTTAAGTTAGTAGTTTCAAAATATACTTATAACTTGTTGTTATTAATACAAAATGAGATATTAAAACATTTATTAATCATGTTAAATATGTATATATACATTTATATACACAAACGTATAATTATCATATATTGTATAGTTCGTGATATCATCGGTCAAACTAGACGGTCAAACGTTGTGTAAAACTCTTTTCGGAAATATAAGTCTCGACAATTTAGATTGCTTATCATGTTGGCAAGGTTTAATTTATGTAAATATTAATCTTATAAGTATAGTATGATCGAAAAAGTGCGGGTCGTTACATCATCCAACCTCAAGAAATCTTTGTTTCTTACAGTAGGTTATCATTCTAATACAAGGTAATAATCATATTCAAACTTTGGTTCAACTTCTATAACTATAACAATCTTATTTCAAGGGATGATCTTACTTGAACTTGTTTTCGTGTCATGATTCTGCTTCAAGAACTTCGAGCCATCCAAGGATCCGTTGAAGCTAGATCCATTTTTCTCTTTTCCAGTAGGTTTATCCAAGGAACTTAAGGTAGTAATGATGTTCATAACATCATTCGATTCATACATATAAAGCTATCGTATTCGAAGGTTTAAACTTGTAATCACTAGAACATAGTTTAGTTAATTCTAAACTTGTTCGCAAACAAAAGTTAATCCCTCTAACTTGACTTTTAAAATCAACTAAATACATGTTCTATATCTATATGATATGCTAACTTAATGATTTAAAACCTGGAAACACGAAAAACACGGTAAAACCGGATTTACGCCGTCGTAGTAACACCGCGGGCTGTTTTGGGTTAGTTAATTAAAAACTATGATAAACTTTGATTTAAAAGTTGTTATTCTGAGAAAATTATTTTTATTATGAACATGAAACTATATCCAAAAATTATGGTTAAACTCAAAGTGGAAGTATGTTTTCTAAAATGGTCATCTAGACGTCGTTCTTTCGACTGAAATGACTACCTTTACAAAAACGACTTGTAACTTATTTTTACGACTATAAACCTATACTTTTACTGTTTAGATTCATAAAATAGAGTTCAATATGAAACTATATCAATTTGATTCACTCAAAACGGATTTAAAATGAAGAAGTTATGGGTAAAACAAGATTGAATAATTTTTCTCATTTTAGCTACGTGAAAATTGGTAACAAATTTATTCCAACCATAACTTAATCAACTTGTATTGTATATTATGTAATCTCGAGATACCATAGACACGTATACAATGTTTCAACCTATCATGTCGACACATCTATATATATTTCGGAACAACCATAGACACTCTATATGTGAATGTTGGAGTTAGCTATACAGGGTTGAGGTTGATTCCAAAATATATATAGTTTGAGTTGTGATCAATACTGAGATACGTATACACTGGGTCGTGGATTGATTCAAGATAATATTTATTGATTTATTTCTGTACATCTAACTGTGGACAACTAGTTGTAGGTTACTAACGAGGACAGCTGACTTAATAAACTTAAAACATCAAAATATATTAAAAGTGTTGTAAATATATTTTGAACATACTTTGATATATATGTATATATTGTTATAGGTTCGTGAATCAACCAGTGGCCAAGTCTTACTTCCCAACGAATTAAAAATCTGTGAAAGTGAGTTATAGTCCCACTTTTAAAATCTAATATTTTTGGGATGAGAATACATGCAGGTTTTATAAATGATTTACAAAATAGACACAAGTACGTGAAACTACATTCTATGGTTGAATTATCGAAATCGAATATGCCCCTTTTTATTAAGTCTGGTAATCTAAGAATTAGGGAACAGACACCCTAATTGACGCGAATCCTAAAGATAGATCTATTGGGCCTAACAAACCCCATCCAAAGTACTGGATGCTTTAGTACTTCGAAATTTATATCATATCCGAAGGGTGTCCCGGAATGATGGGGATATTCTTATATATGCATCTTGTTAATGTCGGTTACCAGGTGTTCACCATATGAATGATTTTTATCTCTATGTATGGGATGTGTATTGAAATATGAAATCTTGTGGTCTATTGTTACGATTTGATATATATAGGTTAAACCTATAACTCACCAATATTTTTGTTGACATTTAAAGCATGTTTATTCTCAGGTGAATACTAAGAGCTTCCGCTGTTGCATACTAAAATAAAAACAAGATTTGGAGTCCATGTTTGTATGATATTGTGTAAAAACTGCATTCAAGAAACTGATTTCGATGTGACATATTTGTATTGTAAACCATTATGTAATGGTCGTGTGTAAACAGGATATTTTAGATTATCATTATTTGATAATCTACGTAAAGCTTTTTAAACCTTTATTTATGAAATAAAGGTTATGGTTTGTTTTAAAAATGAATGCAGTCTTTGAAAAACGTCTCATATAGAGGTCAAAACCTCGCAACGAAATCAATTAATATGGAACGTTTTTAATCAATAAGAACGGGACATTTCAGTTGGTATCCGAGCGTTGGTCTTAGAGAGCCAGAATTTTGCATTAGTGTGTCTTATCGAGTTTGTTAGGATGCATTAGTGAGTCTGGACTTTGACCGTGTTTACTTGAAAAATGATTGCTTAACAAATTTTGTTGGAAACTATATATTTTTAATATGTGAATATTATGTGATATATTAATCTCTTAACGCGTTTGATATTATGTGATAGATGTCTACCTCTAGAACAAGTCCCATTGACTCACCTAATAATAATGAAGAGTCAAATGTAAATTGGAATGATTCGTGGACTGATTCACAAGTTCTCGAAGAGGAACCGGAAGAAAAGTCGGAACCGGAAGAAGAATCGGAACTGGAAGAAGAATCGGAACCGGATGAAGAAATAGAACCGGTGGGGGAAATAATAAAACGGTTAAGTAAAAGAAAATCCTCAACCAACCGACCAAGGTTAATTATGGTCAATGGTGTTTCCGCCAAGGAAGCAAAATATTGGGAGGATTACCAATTCTCCGATGAATCGGATTCTGACGAGAATTCCGATGATGTTATAGAAATTACCCCAACTGAATTTAAAAAGGCAAAAGAAAATAATAAGGAAAAGGGCATAAAAATAGAGAAATCTAATTCCAACCCCGATGAACTTTATATGTATCGTCAACCCCCGAAGTCCTTAAGTTGTAACAATGACCCGGGAAGCTCTAAACCACCAGGTTTTTCTAAACCAATGTGGAAAACGACGGCTCGTATTAGGGGAACATCATATATCCCTAGAAACTTGGCAAAACGAACCAAAACCGAAGAATAAGAAACAAGCGAGTCGGAATAAGATAGTTGTATTCGTGTGGTGTAATATATGTAATATAGTGTGCTTATGCTTTATGATATATGTAAAAATTGCTTGTATTAATAAGTATTTTTTTTTTTATGAATCTAACTCTTGTCTATTTTACAGTATAAAAACACAAAATGGATAGACAACCCAATATTTTAAGAGACCTACCCGGAGACATGATTGATGAAATCTTGTCTAGAGTCGGTCAGAATTCTTCGGCACAACTATTTAAGGCGAGATCAGTTTGTAAGATATTCGAAGAACGTTCCAAGAATGCCTTGGTTTAAAAAAGGATTTCGTTCGAAAGATGGGGGATATCACATTGGGAAATCCATAAGTTACGATGTGTTTACTTTGACGCATATATTGCGGGGAACCCAAATGCTATTTTACGCAATGGGTTAAGAAATTATTTTGACTCAATATATCCGAATATTGGACTTCGTGATTTAGAAAAAGCGGCTAACATGCAACATAAAGAAGCATGTTATGCTTACGGATTAGTAATGTTCGCTTCTCACCAAAGTGGGAACAAGAACATCGGGCTACAACTATTAAACAAAACATTCCCACAAGTGACGGAGTCGGTAATTGGGGTAAGAAATGAGGTTTTTAGATTGTTACGGGACTGTTGGACATTACGTAACCCTCGTCCCTTTGACGACGTTACAACACGCTGTCTTATCAACGGCCATAACGGTTATGTTCCACAAGACCAAGGATGGGAAGTAATCCTAGTAAAACTAGAATGCATGACTTGTTTCTGGACGTATGAATTACGTGTCTTTATTGCCTTTGCTGAACGACTTGTGTACTAGCTAGAATTATCTTCACAACCATCTTGTATCAAATTTATTGTGTGCTCTATTTCATGCTATATGTAAAATAAGCGGTATTGTAAGTTTGTAAAATATTGTGTAAAATTTTGAACGCGAAATATTATTATAATCAGTTTTTCATATAGAATTGTAGTAGTTGAATTGTATATTAGCTACTAAGTATGAACTTAACGGGTAGGTACTACCCGAATTTAAACTTATAAAACGCTAATATGAAGAAAAAGCTTTTATAAATGAGTTCATATTATGCTACGAAATACTATTAACTACTCTTAATATTTTGTATGATTAACTTGTTCCATTTGACTATTTTGAAGGAAATGGCACCGACTACTCGACACACCGTGAATATGAATGAAGAGGAATTCCGTACTTTTCTAGCTTCAAACATAGCCGCAGTACAGGCTGCGCTACATACCAACAATAACCTTGGATCTAGCAGTACAGGAAATCGTGTAGGATGCACCTACAAAGAATTCACTGCCTGCAAACCTTTGGAATTTGATGGAACCGAAGGACTGATCGGATTGAAACGGTGGACCGAGAAGGTCGAATCGGTGTTTGCCATAAGTAAGTGTACTGAAGAGGACAAAGTGAAGTACGCTACGCATACCTTCACAGGTTCTGTGTTAACATGGTGGAATACCTATCTAGAGCAAGTGGGACAAGATGATGCGTACGCACTACCGTGGTCAGCATTCAAGCACTTGATGAACGAGAAGTACCGTCCCAGAACTGAGGTCAATAAGCTCAAGACAGAACTTAGAGGGTTACGAACCCAAGGATTTGATATTACCACGTACGAAAGATGATTCACAGAATTGTGCCTATTGTGTCCGGGAGCATTCAAAGATGAGGAAGAGAAGATCGACGCGTTTGTGAAAGGATTACCGGAAAGAATCCAAGAAGATATAAGTTCACACGAGCCCGCCTCCATACAACAGGCATGTAGAATGGCTCACAAACTAGTGAACCAGATTGAGGAAAGAATTAAAGAACAGACGGCTGAAGAGGCCAATGTGAAGCAAGTCAAAAGAAAGTGGGAGGAAAACGGTGATAAAAATCACCAATACAACAACAACAGCAATTACAATAATAATCGCAACAATTATCCCAACAATCGCAACATCAATCGCAACTACAACAAAAGGCCCAACAATAACAACAACAATGACAACAACAACAACAGCAACTACAACAATCATCCCAACAACAATAACAACCGCAACAACAACAACAACAACAACAACAACAACAATCAGAAGCAGCTATGCCAAAGGTGTGAAAAGTATCACTCGGGGTTCTGCACCAAATTTTGCAACAAGTGTAAAAGAAATGGTCATAGCGCGGTGAAGTGTGAGGTCTACGGACCAGGGGTTAACAGAACGAAAGGAACAAATGGTGTCGGAACGAGTAATGGCGGAGCAAGTAGTGTCGGAGCAAGTTATGCCAATGTAGTTTGTTATAAATGTGGAAAACCGGGCCACATTATTAGAAATTTCCCGAACCAGGAGAACACGAATGGACAAGGCCGCAGAAGAGTTTTCAATATTAATGCGGCAGAGGCACAGGAAGACCCGGAGCTTGTTACGGGTACGTTTCTTATTGACAATAAATCTGCTTACGTTTTATTTGATTCGGGTGCGGATAGAAGCTATATGAGTAGAGATTTTTGTGATAAATTAAGTTGTCCATTGACGCCTTTGGATAGTAAATTTTTACTCGAATTAGCAAATGGTAAATTAATTTCAGCAGATAATATATGTCGGAATCGAGAAATTAAACTGGTTAGCGAAACATTTAAGATTGATTTGATACCAGTAGAGTTAGGGAGTTTTGATGTGATAATCGGTATGGACTGGTTGAAAGAAGTGAAAGCAGAGATCGTTTGTTACAAAAATGCAATTCGCATTATACGAGAAAAAGGAAAAGCCTTAATGGTGTACGGAGAAAAGGGCAACAAGAAGCTACATCTTATTAGTAATTTGAAGGCACAAAAACTAATAAGAAAAGGTTGCTATGCTATTCTAGCACACGTCGAGAAAGTACAAACTGAAGAAAAGAGCATCAATGATGTTCCCATTGCAAAAGAATTTCCGGATGTATTTCCGAAAGAATTACCGGGATTACCCCCACATCGATCCGTTGAATTTCAAATAGATCTTGTACCAGGAGCTGCACCAATAGCTCGTGCTCCTTACAGACTCGCACCCAGCGAGATGAAAGAACTGCAAAGCCAATTACAAGAACTTTTAGAGCGTGGTTTTATTCGACCAAGCACATCACCGTGGGGAGCTCCTGTTTTGTTTGTCAAGAAGAAAGATGGTACATTCAGGTTGTGTATCGACTACCGAGAGTTGAACAAACTTACCATCAAGAACCGCTACCCACTACCGAGAATCGACGACTTATTTGATCAACTACAAGGCTCGTCTGTTTATTCAAAGATTGACTTACGTTCCGGGTATCATCAAATGCGGGTGAAAGAAGATGATATTCCAAAGACTGCTTTCAGAACACGTTACGGTCATTACGAGTTTATGGTCATGCCGTTTGGTTTAACTAATGCACCAGCTGTGTTCATGGACCTTATGAACCGAGTGTGTGGACCATACCTTGACAAGTTTGTCATTGTTTTCATTGATGACATACTTATTTACTCAAAGAATGACCAAGAACACGGTGAACATTTGAGAAAGGTGTTAGAAGTATTGAGGAAGGAAGAATTGTACGCTAAGTTTTCAAAGTGTGCATTTTGGTTGGAAGAAGTTCAATTCCTCGGTCACATAGTGAAAAAAGAAGGTATTAAGGTGGATCCTGCAAAGATAGAAACTGTTGAAAAGTGGGAAACCCCGAAAACTCCGAAACACATACGCCAGTTTTTAGGACTAGCTGGTTACTACAGAAGGTTCATCCAAGACTTTTCCAGAATAGCAAAACCCTTGACTGCATTAACGCATAAAGGGAAGAAATTTGAATGGAATGATGAACAAGAGAAAGCGTTTCAGTTATTGAAGAAAAAGCTAACTACGGCACCTATATTGTCATTGCCTGAAGGGAATGATGATTTTGTGATTTATTATGATGCATCAAAGCAAGGTCTCGGTTGTGTATTAATGCAACGAACGAAGGTGATTGCTTATGCGTCTAGACAATTGAAGATTCACGAACAAAATTATACGACGCATGATTTGGAATTAGGCGCGGTTATTTTTGCATTAAAGACTTGGAGGCACTACTTATATGGGGTCAAAAGTATTATATATACCGACCACAAAAGTCTTCAACACATATTTAATCAGAAACAACTGAATATGAGGCAGCGTAGGTGGATTGAATTATTGAATGATTACGACTTTGAGATTCGTTACCTCCCGGGGAAGGAAAATGTGGTAGCCGATGCCTTGAGCAGGAAGGACAGAGAACCCATTCGAGTAAAATCTATGAATATAATGATTCATAATAACCTTACTACTCAAATAAAGGAGGCGCAACAAGGAGTTTTAAAAGAGGGAAATTTAAAGGATGAAATACCCAAAGGATCGGAGAAGTATCTTAATATTCGGGAAGACGGAACCCGGTATAGGGCTGAAAGGATTTGGGTACCAAAATTTGGAGATATGAGAGAAATGGTACTTAGAGAAGCTCATAAAACCAGATACTCAATACATCCTGGAACGGGGAAGATGTACAAGGATCTTAAGAAACATTTTTGGTGGCCGGGTATGAAAGCCGATGTTGCTAAATACGTAGGAGAATGTTTGACGTGTTCTAAGGTCAAAGCTGAGCATCAGAAAACATCAGGTCTACTTCAACAACCCGAAATCCCGGAATGGAAATGGGAAAACATTACCATGGATTTCATCACTAAATTGCCAAGGACTGCAAGTGGTTTTGATACTATTTGGGTAATAGTTGATCGTCTCACCAAATCAGCACACTTCCTGCCAATAAGAGAAGATGACAAGATGGAGAAGTTAGCACGACTGTATTTGAAGGAAGTCGTCTCCAGACATGGAATACCAATCTCTATTATCTCTGATAGGGATGGCAGATTTATTTCAAGATTCTGGCAGACATTACAGCAAGCATTAGGAACTCGTCTAGACATGAGTACTGCCTATCATCCACAAACTGATGGGCAGAGCGAAAGGACAATACAAACGCTTGAAGACATGCTACGAGTATGTGTTATTGATTTCGGAAACAGTTGGGATCGACATCTACCGTTAGCAGAATTTTCCTACAACAACAGCTACCATTCAAGCATTGAGATAGCGCCGTTTGAAGCACTTTATGGTAGAAAGTGCAGGTCTCCGATTTGTTGGAGTGAAGTGGGGGATAGACAGATTACGGGTCCGGAGATTATACAAGAAACTACCGAGAAGATCATTCAAATTCAACAACGGTTGAAAACCGCCCAAAGTCGACAAAAGAGCTACGCTGACATTAAAAGAAAAGATATAGAATTTGAAATTGGAGAGATGGTCATGCTTAAAGTTGCACCTTGGAAAGGCGTTGTTCGATTTGGTAAACGAGGGAAATTAAATCCAAGGTATATTGGACCATTCAAGATTATTGATCGTGTCGGACCAGTAGCTTACCGACTTGAGTTACCTCAACAACTCGCGGCTGTACATAACACTTTCCACGTCTCGAATTTGAAGAAATATTTTGCTAAAGAAGATCTCACTATTCCGTTAGATGAAATCCAAATCAACGAAAAACTTCAATTCATCGAAGAACCCGTCGAAATAATGGATCGTGAGTTTAAAAGACTTAAGCAAAACAAGATACCAATTGTTAAGGTTCAATGGAATGCTCGTAGAGGACCCGAGTTCACCTGGGAGCGTGAAGATCAGATAAAGAAGAAATACCCGCATCTATTTCCAGAAGATTCGTCAACACCTTCAACAGCTTAAAATTTCGGGACGAAATTTATTTAACGGGTAGGTACTGTAGTGACCCGAACTTTTCCTTGTTTATATATATTAATTGAGATTGATATTTATATGATTAAATGTTTCCAACATGTTAAGCAATCAAACTTGTTAAGACTTGATTAATTGAAATAGGTTTCATATAGACAATTGACCACCCAAGTTGACCGGTGATTCACGAACGTTAAACTTGTAAAAACTATATGATGACATATATATGGATATATATATATATATAGTTAACATGATACTATGATAAGTAAACATATCATTAAGTATATTAACAATGAACTACATATGTAAAAACAAGACTACTAACTTATTGATTTTTAAACGAGACATATATGTAACGATTATCGTTGTAAAGACATTTAATGTATATATATCATATTAAGAGATATTCATACATGATAATATCATGATAATATAATAATTTAAAATCTCATTTGATATTATAAACATTGGGTTAACAACATTTAACAAGATCGTTAACCTAAAGGTTTCAAAACAACACTTACATGTAACGACTAACGATGACTTAACGACTCAGTTAAAATGTATATACATGTAGTGTTTTAATATGTATTTATACACTTTTGAAAGACTTCAATGCACTTATCAAAATACTTCTACTTAACAAAAATGCTTACAATTACATCCTCGTTCAGTTTCATCAACAATTCTACTCGTATGCACCCGTATTCGTACTCGTACAATACACAGCTTTTAGATGTATGTACTATTGGTATATACACTCCAATGATCAGCTCTTAGCAGCCCATGTGAGTCACCTAACACATGTGGGAACCATCATTTGGCAACTAGCATGAAATATCTCATAAAATTACAAAAATATGAGTAATCATTCATGACTTATTTACATGAAAACAAAATTACATATCCTTTATATCTAATCCATACACCAACGACCAAAAACACCTACAAACACTTTCATTCTTCAATTTTCTTCATCTAATTGATCTCTCTCAAGTTCTATCTTCAAGTTCTAAGTGTTTTTCATAAATTCTACAAGTTCTAGTTACATAAAATCAAGAATACTTTCAAGTTTGCTAGCTCACTTCCAATCATGTAAGGTGATCATCCAACCTCAAGAAATCTTTGTTTCTTACAGTAGGTTATCATTCTAATAAAAGGTAATAATCATATTCAAACTTTGGTTCAATTTCTATAACTATAACAATCTTATTTCAAGTGATGATCTTACTTGAACTTGTTTTCGTGTCATGATTCTGCTTCAAGAACTTCGAGCCATCCAAGGATCCGTTGAAGCTAGATCCATTTTTCTATTTTCCAGTAGGTTTATCCAAGGAACTTAAGGTAGTAATGATGTTCATAACATCATTCGATTCATACATATAAAGCTATCTTATTCGAAGGTTTAAACTTGTAATCACTAGAACATAGTTTAGTTAATTCTAAACTTGTTCGCAAACAAAAGTTAATCCTTCTAACTTGACTTTTAAAATCAACTAAACACATGTTCTATATCTATATGATATGCTAACTTAATGATTTAAAACCTGGAAACAAGAAAAACACCGTAAAACCGGATTTACGCCGTCGTAGTAACACCGCGGGCTGTTTTTGGTTAGTTAATTAAAAACTATGATAAACTTTGATTTAAAAGTTGTTATTCTGAGAAAATGATTTTTAATATGAACATGAAACTATATCCAAAAATTATGGTTAAACTCAAAGCGGAAGTATGTTTTCTAAAATGGTCATCTAGACGTCGTTCTTTCGACTGAAATGACTACCTTTACAAAAACGACTTGTAACTTATTTTTCCGACTATAAACCTATACTTTTTCTGTTTAGATTCATAAAATAGAGTTCAATATGAAACCATAGCAATTTGATTCACTCAAAACGGATTTAAAATGAAGAAGTTATGGGTAAAACAAGATTGGATAATTTTTCTCATTTTAGCTACGTGAAAATTGGTAACAAATCTATTCCAACCATAACTTAATCAACTTGTATTGTATATTATGTAATCTTGAGATACCATAGACACGTATACAATGTTTCGACCTATCATGTCGACACATCTTTATATATTTCGGAACAACCATAGACACTCTATATGTGAATGTTGGAGTTAGCTATACAGGGTTGAGGTTGATTCCAAAATATATATAGTTTGAGTTGTGATCAATACTGAGATACGTATACACTGGGTCGTGGATTGATTCAAGATAATATTTATCGATTTATTTTTGTACATCTAACTGTGGACAACTAGTTGTAGGTTACTAACGAGGACAGCAGACTTAATAAACTTAAAACATCAAAATATATTAAAAGTGTTGTAAATATATTTTGAACATACTTTGATATATATGTATATATTGTTATAGGTTCGTGAATCAACCAGTGGCCAAGTCTTACTTCTCGACGAAGTAAAAATCTGTGAAAGTGAGTTATAGTCCCACTTTTAAAATCTAATATTTTTGGGATGAGAATACATGCAGGTTTTATAAATGATTTACAAAATAGACACAAGTACGTGAAACTACATTCTATGGTTGAATTATCGAAATCGAATATGCCCCTTTTTATTAAGTCTGGTAATCTAAGAATTAGGGAACAGACACCCTAATTGACGCGAATCCTAAAGATAGATCTATTGGGCCTAACAAACCCCATCCAAAGTACCGGATGCTTTAGTACTTCGAAATTTATATCATATCCGAAGGGTGTCCCGGAATGATGGGGATATTCTTATATATGCATCTTGTTAATGTCGATTACCAGGTGTTCACCATATGAATGATTTTTATCTCTATGTATGGGATGTGTATTGAAATATGAAATCTTGTGGTCTATTGTTACGATTTGATATATATAGATTAAACCTATAACTCACCAACATTTTTGTTGACGTTTAAAGCATGTTTATTCTCAGGTGAATACTAAGAGCTTCCGCTGTTGCATACTAAAAAAAGGACAAGATTTGGAGTCCATGTTTGTATGATATTGTGTAAAAACTGCATTCAAGAAACTGATTTCGATGTAACATATTTGTATTGTAAACCATTATGTAATGGTCGTGTGTAAACAGGATATTTTAGATTATCATTATTTGATAATCTACGTAAAGCTTTTTAAACCTTTATTTATGAAATAAAGGTTATGGTTTGTTTTAAAAATGAATGCAGTCTTTGAAAAACGTCTCATATAGAGGTCAAAACCTCGCAACGAAATCAATTAATATGGAACGTTTTTAATCAATAAGAACGGGACATTTCATTAGTAAGTCTGGACTTCGACCTTAGCTGCATGTCAAAAAGTTTTGCTTATCATTTCTTGTCAAAAATTACCTGCTTATCATCCTTAGTCTAGACACGTCTTACTGCATTGGTTGCATTAATAGTGTATAGATAAAATTCATATCTTAGCGGATCTGTTACTGTAAACTTTGCATGACATATTCCGTAAATTCCTCCGTAATCTACGAAATCTTTTACTCTATATATATATATAGATATTCTATGTAATTAGAATATCATCCGATAGCCGGAAATCATTTCATATCATAAAATCCCTTATTCAATCATATGAAATGGAACTAGCCACTAGTTCAAGTCCCTCAGATTCTAATATGGAGTTTCACTCGAGCTTCGAAAGCAGTGTGACCGGAATGGATCAACCAATTAGCCATCATCTATTCTGGATGAATTGGAGATGAGTTCGAAGTTTACTTAATCATTGGAGACAAGAAGAAGGCGATCCATTTCATCCACCACATTGCCCTCTTGACGATGAACCTGAAGCACTTACCGGCGAACCTGTTCGAGACACCATTTTCTCTCTCATTTCCAGAGTATCTTGTCATGATTATATACTATCTCAGATTCTAGATCTTATTCATCCGCTCGTCTGAACCGACAACCACCCCGGTGTAATAGAAGAAGTCAACGAGCTTCGCGCTCGGGTAGTGACTTTAGAGAGTATGGTGCAAAGGTTACAAGCACCAGCAGCAACATCGGCATCAACAGTACCACCATCATCAACTCCAACAGAACCATTACCACCACCAACCACAACCGCGTTATAAACCTCAACTTCACAATCTGTCCCACAAGCACCAATGTCATACGCCCTATAAATACCAAGGAATACCAACAACAACAAACGATGAAGTATTGATTCATAACTTCATTGGAGAAACATTCTGCGGGGATTATGTAATCTCCAAAGTCTTAGAGATTATTTATTCAAACCGCAAATCAGATGAATGGATAGAAATAACAGAGAATAGAAACCCTGACAAGAATGGAATGTGAATTAAAAGCTAGACTTTTTTTACCAGCAGCATCAACAGTACCATCAGCATCGTCAGCATCAGCAGTATCTACAACATCACAAGTTTAACCAGATCCATAATCACCGCAAATATCATCACAAATCAACAACGATTATATCGTATCAACTAGTTATGAAGTATTAACTCATTTCCTCTGAAGAATTTATATGTATATTTTATATATATATATAATTTTTAAAACACAATATATCTTTTCGTACTAAGCTATTATGCATGAATTGAAAAATGGTAGATACTACTCGGATTAATTCATATTCATATTACTAATATGCTATAATGTACATTCTTCGTTAACAACTTAACCATCGTTAACTGCAATCTCCGTTTCAACTCAATATATTCCATTTCATAACAAACCAAGTGTATTATTCAATTATAAGTTTGATTTTACACTTTCATTTTTGATATGCTCGAAACTCCCTAGAAAACATCATCGTACCTTACGAAGTGCACAAGAATTCCACGAACATCAACATCCTTCACCGAGGAATATCAATTAGTATCAATAATGAAGTACTAATTACATTAGTGAAACACTCCGCGAAAATTATGTAATGTTTTAGAGATTATTCATTTCCAATTTCAGCCGAAAATCAAATGAGTTTAACTCGGTAAATCTGCATTACATCTGAAGAAAATATACATACATATATATTTTCATAGAGACTGTAATAAAATTCATTTGTACAAAAATGTTAATTGTGAAATTTTTTTAACGGGTAGGTAATACCCGAGAGATATATAAATTCACAATTAATATGTTACATTCTTCGAATCTGATTCAGCAATCATCAATTATACTCACTACTTTCACAACAATATACATTCTTTCATAGAAATCAGAACAACCATCTCATCCAGATTTAGCTACATATTCTGACTTTAACATATCAGAATCCAAATCGAGATATAACCGATATCATCACTCTTAGATTCCTACATCTTTCAAATCTATACTTTGACTTCAAAATTGTGCTAGAACATTACTACTATTCATTAAACCCATAAAACAATTTTTGTATCATTTAAAGTTCATTACAATCTATATTCAAACCCTTCATGATTCTTGAAAACACCTCAGTTAAGAAACAATCGAGATGATGATTCAACCACATGTTATCCACAGTCATGCACCTGGAAAACTCCCGGAACCTAAGTGGAAGTTTAACACATATCTGTGCCAGATCCTTTGGCATTTATTAGCAAAAATAACTTTGTGATTCTTTTTTCAAAGTAGCAAGTTCTGTCATAGCTCCAGCAAGTCAACTTCGATTTTTCATCCGGAGTAGCCTTATTATAACCCTGATATATACGATTACCCTTTTGTTACTGGAAAAAAAACCTTTTATATTCCACGACATTATTAGCAGATGTACCAGCAACTTCGTTACCCTTTGGCGTAAGCCTCTCCGAAAAATCATTATATGTAACCATTGAAACCCCATCATCTACTCGTCTGCATCCTGTAACAATAATTGCCATACCAACTATCGGAAATCATCCATCATCAATCTCGAATCTAGCAGGATTTTCGCTTCAACAGTTTAAATATACATATAACGTCTATCTCCTAAACTTACATATTTCGAATGTGAAGTTTCTGAAAAACACCCTAAACCGCGAACTAGTTCTCCGAATTTTGGAAAAATGCTGATGAAGCAGTAAAAATTGTAGACGACCTTAACAGTCTAAAGTTTGATGATAAAGATTAGTGTGTTGACAAAACTCAAAAAAGTTGGAACTGAAAAACGGACTGGGCAAACTATGAAGGAGGCTGTGGACAAATCACAAGGACTAAACCCGCCTTCAAAGAATCCAAATGATTCAGTGTCTGCTGAAATCTTTAGGAAATACCTTGCTCCTTACTCTAAATTCTTGCGGACAATATTCGTCATCATCCTCTGATCTTAGATATTCTAAGATATCATCATATCTTTCATTATAAATATCTTCGATGTTTCTGAAGATATCTTCATAACTATTGTTATCCAAAATCATTTACCTCTTCGCGCTATCTGTGTTACCTCATAAAAGAAACTATTTTAGTTTCTAAATTCTGAAACCTTCGAGTTTAAATTATGAATGTTTTTGAAGTAGTGTTGGGAACTGAAGCATGAGTTAGTATAATATAATGACACTTGATCAACGTGATTATATTACAGTAAGTCATGCTGAGTTTCTAAATGGAATGTGATGATTCACAGACCATACCATCATCATGTGCCATGTTACACGACTCTTGTATTCTATTTAACCTATAAAATATCAAGAAAATATTTTCTTGATGATTCGGTCTTTTCCGAATATTCTGATAATTTGACAAATCAAAGCGTGCTACTAAATTTTCTTTCTACTTTGTATATTATGATAATTCGAAACTCCATACCTACGAATTCTGGACCATTACTTGCGAAAAGAGAACAAAAGCATGAAGCTCCGAAATAGAAAGGGGTATAAATCGCAGCAAACGGAAAATATCATTAACCGTAGATGTCAATAATTATGGAAAGATAAATACAAGGAAGGATTATGAAAATCACCACCCCAAGAGCAAAATAGAAGTAAACAGATTCCTTCGAAGGGAGTTGGAAAAGAAGGATAATTGTTGCGACAGTTAGGAACATATCAAGGATCAGAACTGGATCAAGCATATTGACAAATGTTTTAGAAGTATGAATTGGGGAAGAAAGTATAGAAGATAGGAGATGTGGAAGTAAGGAAATAAAGGGGGTGGATTTATAGTGAAACATCCGACAGAGCAATTGAAATAGATCATTGCATTTAACCAAAGAAGATCCTAATTTCCTTAATTACCGAAGAATCAAATCTTATTACGAAGATTTTCTCCAAATCCCTTGAACTCTGGAAATCAACCCTATCTACGTCAAAAGATATGACGAAACTTTATCTTTATCATTTCACTCTTTTGTGATAACTTCACTCGTACGCTTCACATAAACAAATTGTTTTATCCATATTACTCGCTGATGATAAAACTCTAATTTTCAGCTCGTATAAGTCATGAAAACATATTTATTGTCAGCCATGACCATCCCAATCAAATTTCGGGACGAAATTTCTTTAACGGGTAGGTACTGTGACAACTCGAAAATTTCCGACCAAATTTAAACTTTATCTTTATATTATTCCAACACGATAAGAAAAGTTTATTAAGTTGAATTTCAAGAATTTTAAAATGTTCATACATTCATTTAACCTCGACCAAATTTCGACGATTCACGAACCATTATACAAATGGATATGATTGTATATATATATATATATATATATATTATATAACTTGAAAACGTAAACAAAGTATTAGGTATAATACTTTACATGATCGTATTTACCGATGGAATTAAAAGATGATACCAAATGATTGAGTTATCAGATACATTGTGTTATGATTACGGGTCTCTGTTGAAAGGTCCACTTTGATTTAAGAAATCTGTTCTTTTTAACAATATTCGGAAAATGGTAAAGTGATTTACATGAAAGAACAAAAGTCAATTAACGAGAGTTAGTCAAAAGTTAGTGGAGATTTCTGTTTAATTTTCAAAAGCATACTTTACATTGATTGCCTCGTGTCCCTTGATAAATTAATTATTTAAGTTTTCATATCATTAAAAACAATATTATTTGATATACTAACTGTTATTATTTAAACGAGTTAACTTATATAAAATGCACTTTGAAATATAATTGGTTTTGAAAAATTAAATATTATATTATGTAAATATTTCAATTATATATATAAATTATATTTCTAAAATAAAGATATATATATATATATATATATATATATATATATATATATATATATATATATATATATATATATATAAAAACATATTTTACAATGTAATATTAATATAGTTATAAAACATTTTGATTTAAGTAATATTTATATATATTATTAAATATATTTTAATAAACAACGAGAAGTTGATTTATAGAAGCAAATGACCAAAACACTCAAATGTATAAGTTCCACCTCGTGTAACATAGTTTATCAATGATTTTAGTCTATATTTTGACAAGGGTACGAGTCACGTAATGAAAAGCGCAAGTTTTCTAAGCGTACGAAACTTCGTTTGAAAAACCGGAACCGAGACATAAGTCGAGCGTAAACGTACAAGTCATCGGAACTAAAGTTACAAGTCGAATCTGCTCATAAATATAATATAATATAATATATATATATATATATATTAAATATAAAAACCGTCGGCAGCCTGGTAATCATTGAGTGTGAGCTGGAACCCAGTGCATCGCGATCGCGGAGCCCCAAACCACAAAACCATCGCAATCGCGGAGGATCGAATTCCAGAAATGGGACTATAAAACCCAACATTTAGGTCGAACGCATTTCATTCATCCATCTCTCGGCACACACATATATATATATATATATATATATATATATATATATATATATATATATATATATATATATATATATATATATATATATATTATTATATATATTTTTTATTATATATTATTATTATTATTATTATTATTAATATTATTATTAATATTATTATTAATATTATTATTATTATTATTATTATTATTATTATTATTAGTAGTATTAGTATTAGTATTAGTATTATACATAAAATACTACGACAAAGTAATGCGCGAATGTTTTCAAAATGGGTTTTTCGAGAGGGATATAGCTAAGGAAATTATGGGTTATAACTGTAGAGGTTATGGGTATGGATCTGGGATATAACTCATGAGGCCAACCTAGTGTTTATCATCTCCGTTGCGTCTACGTACTTTTCTGCAATATTGAATCTCACTATTGATACGTGAGCATTCATATCTTTTCTTTTATATATTAATAGTGTATCCCTGACTAGTGCTCGAGTATATATGATCATGCATGCTTGTATATGATGAATCATGAATTTAATACATATAATACTGATATAAGGTATATGATATGCATGTCGTTGGAAAGCTGTCGAAAAATTATTAACTTTTCATTTAGAAGTCGTGTGATTTCGATGAACGAATTTAAATATATGGTCAACTGAATTATCGTTAACTCTAATATTATTATTATTATTATTATCATTATTATTATTATTATTATTATTATTATTATTATTATTATTATTATTATTATTATTATTATTATTATTATTATTATTACTACTATCGTTGTTATTATTATCGTCGTTATTATTATTATCTATAAATTATTATTATTATTATCATTATCATTATTATCACTAAGGTTGTTATTATTATTATTATTATTATTATTATTATTATTATTATTATTATTATTATTATTATTATTATTATATTATTTTTATTAGTATTGATATTATTACCAAAATTATCATTATTATTAAAAAGTAACATTTTTATAAAAGAAAACTATCATTTTATTATTTTTATCATTATTATTATTATTATTATTATTAAAAGTATCATCAATATTAAAAATTATCACTTTTAATTAAAAATTATCGTTTCTAATACAAATATCATTTTTATTATAAAATATTATCATTATTATCATATTAGGATTATTATTAAAAAGTATCATTTTGATAGAATTATTTTTATAAAATATTATTATTACTATTCTTATTATGATAATTATTATATATAGTAAATATTATTAGTAAGATAAATTATATTATTTACTAATATTAAAGTATCGATACTATCAATTATCATTTAAAATTTATCACTTTTTTTTATTAAAACTATCATTCTATTAAAAATTATTATTATTATTAAGAATTATCATTTTTATTAAGAATATAGTATTATTAAAAGTATAGAATTTAAAACTACCGTTTTATTTAAAATTATCGTTATTATCAATTTTTTTAGTATTATTAATATCATCATTATTATTACCCTTGTTATTTATATTAAACACTTTTAATAACATTATCTTTATTAATATTATCATTATTACTATTATAAAATAATACAACTTTTACTCATTATTATTATTATTATCAATATTATTTTATCAAATAAATATGTGATACAAAGATATTTTTACCACATGTAATATAATTACATTAATAATACATACCACTATATGTTTATGATTTTGAGTGAATTATATAAATTTTATTACTCGAGATATATAAAAGTATATTTTTATCATATATAAATTTTAATATAAATTTTTATTTATGACTTTTATTATTTACTCTAATAAAATATGATAAATATATTTAAATATATAAAATGACTATATTTAAGGTATATAATAAACATATATAGATTTTGAAAGTCATTTTGGGTCAAACTGATTTTTGTTAACTTTTGCATATCGGTCTTGAGCATTAGGATTGTGGTACACTATGACTCGACCTTAATTGTTAGACAGATATTGACCATTATATAAATATATATATACTTAATATAGGTTCGTGAATCCGAGGTCAACCCTACACTTGTTCAATGATGTCATATGTATTTTTACTACGAAATACAGTATTGTGAGTTCATTTGATTCCCTTGTACTCTTTATATTCTTGGGACTGAGAATACATGCGCTGTTTTTACAACTGTTTTATTAAATGCCTTTGAAATATATATTTTTGGAATAAGAATACATGAGATGCTTTTATAAATGTTTAACGAGATAGACACATGCAAAACATTCCTCGAATGAATTATTATACAGACAGAAGTTCTGTTGATTATTATTGAATTAGTTGGACGTTATAATTGCAACTAATTGATGTGAATATTTCCCCCTGATTATTATAGCTTGGTAACCTAAGAATTAGGAAACGGGTATGGCCCCTAATTCACGCTAATCCTAAAGGTAGCTACTGGGTTTAACACCCCCACCCAGAATGTTCACTAGACGGAAGAGCTAGTGGGCGTGGTGTTTAGTACTTCGAGGTTTATATATTATTACAGACTGAAAGTTCTATTTATTTTGGGGATATTTATGATGCGCATTAAATGTTAAGGTCGGTTACCAAGCAAAGAAAGCAAAGTGAATGTTAAATATCTAGAGAATGATTTTTATACACAGGTTATGTGTATGATATTTTGTACACGAGATATGTGGACGGTTATTAAGCATTTTGAAAAATGATTTCGTACACGAGATATGTGTACTGTATTTAAAGGAAATCGCATGTACATTACAGGTGGGTGTAGGATTCGGGCTCATTTGTACCATGCACATTTAAATCTTGTGGTCTATCAAAATTATGAATTTTATTGTTTTATGATAAACTTATGAACTCACCAACCTTTTGGTTGACACTTTAAAGCATATTTATTCTCAGGTATTAAAGAAATCTTCCGCTGTGCATTTTCTCATTTTAGAGATATTACTTGGAGTCATTCATGACATATTTCAAAAGACGTAGCATTCGAGTCATTGATTACAACAAGATTATTATTAAGGCATTTATAGTTTGGATATATTATGAAATGGTATGCATACCTGTCAACTTTTGATGTAATGAAAGTTTGTCTTTTTAAAACAAATGTAATGTTTGTAAAATGTATCATATAGAGGTCAAATACCTCGCAATGAAATCAATTATTATGTAGCGTTTATAATCGATATGAACAGGGCATTATAGGCGTGACATAATATGGCCCCATGAACGTGTAAGCGATGGTGAAAAAGATATGGAGGTTTTAAGTTTTGAAGAGAGAGAAGAGGATGGTTTAAGCAGAAAGTGAATTAAACGGGTTTTGTTAGGGACACGCGTCAGATCCATATAATTAGGAAATTTTTTAATTCAAAATTATGAGAAAATTAGGATTTGTGAGGAGGATTCTGGTGCTGGCACGTAGGATGTACTCTACCGATTTAGATAGATAGAAGATTTATATCTTAATAATTACCTTAAATTGCTATAATAAAACACTAATTATTGACCTTAATTAACTATATGTTATCAAGGTGCGTGGTGTTTGTTGCACCATAACTTTCATGTTGTGTATTCGCTATAATAAAATTGCACCATAACTTTCATGTTGTGTATTCGCTATAATAAAACACTATTTGTCTACTGCGATTTGGTCACCTTGTGTATTTTTCTCGAGATCTAACTTTTGGAAAGATGCTGAAGTGACAAAAATAATTTTGAAACTAAACCCGAGTTTGTGATCTATAAATAAATTAGAAAATGTTCGATTTGCGATATGTGTTGTATAATTAAATTGATTGAGGGATTTATGTTTTTTTAGTAAAAGCTTGGTGATATTTTTAATGCATCACAAATTAGAATTTTCAATAGCTAAGTTATGAGCGGTCAAAGTATGTTAAAATGTCAAAATCAACGAAAACGTCAAAATTGAATGCCTTAGAGGTTGAATTTCGAAAAAACTTGGGACAAAGTCGAGGATACATCTCGAAAAAATACACGATTTAAAAAATTCTGCCTAAATCGGAGCTACGAGTGAAAATATATGACCATTCAAATTTGAACTGCAACTCACCTCGTGCACTACGCAGCGCACTCGTGTTTTGTGCGTGTTGCGATGAGAATAGACTGTCTCTATGATTATCTCGGCCACACGTTTCAAGAACAAGCCAACACGCATCGTGTATGGTGCATGGAAGGGGTGATTTTTGCAATTACAATTTTTTAGAACATATTGTTAAACACTCTTCGGAATAGAAGTGTTTTGACAAATTTTCCATATTATTATCCTAATATACTATTTCCAAAAGTTGCCTACTAGTACTCTTTGAGTTACTGTTTCCATCGTCCTTCAATGTCTTTTCACATCAAACTACATGGATATTTTGGTCTTTTACCTTCTCCAGATATTCTACACCCCTTCTCGAGTTATTACTAGTTTACTACACTAGTATTTAGTAATATCGTCCGTAGTAAATTACTAAATTGTACTGTAATTTGTAATTAGTAGTAACGATGGTGTTTGATCTGGTCAGGGGAGGTGAAGATGGTAGAGCGACTGGGTCAGAGGTTTGGAGGTGGTAGGATGGCCTGAAAGGGTGGAAATGGTCTGGAAGAGTAATAAGTAGGGAGAACTCTGGAGAAGGGGTGTAGAATATCTGGAGAAGGTAAAAGACCAAAATATCCATATAGTGTGATGTAAAAAGACATTGAAGGACGATCGAAACAGTAACTCAAAGAGTACTAGTAGGCAACTTTTGGAAATAGTATATTAGGATAATAATACGGAGTAATAATTTAATTCCTAGAACTAGACTACTCATAACCCCACTGGGCCAGATGATCTAACGTGGAAGCCCAGCCCAGCCCAAAAAAATACAAGAAATTACATCGGCGGCATTACGCAAACGAATATTCCTCTCTCCGACATCTAAAACCCTTTCACAAACCCTAACGCATACACTAAATCAGCCAAATAACGTGTTATCAATGGCCGGAGGTAGAGTCGGTGAGCTAATAAGAAAATACGGAAAAGTCGCTGTCGGCGTACACGTTTCTGTTTCCGCTGCAAGCATCACCGGATTATACATCGCGATCAAAAACAACGTCGACGTTGAATCCGTTTTAGAACATATCCGATTTAAACAACTCGAATCGGTTCTCGAGAAAGTCGGTATGGGCGGACCTAAAGATGATGTTGAAATTTCAGATTCAACTGTGAACGATTCGAATTCTGAAATGAAGCAGAAGAATCGGACGGCGGAGCTTGCGGCGTCGAGCGGTGGTGCATTGGCGCTGGCGGTGCTGTGTAATAAGGCTTTGTTTCCGGTTAGGGTTCCGATTACAGTTGCACTGACGCCTCCAATTGCTAGGTTTTTGGCAAGGAGGCAGATAATTAAAATTAGTAAATGATTGTAGTGCCTTTGTTGATTGTTTGTTGTTAGAATGCGATAAAAGTTGACCCTTTTTGTACAATTTACATTATGATTATGATATTTTGCTGAATGAATGACTCTTTTGAGTTGATTAATAATAATAGTTACTTATACTTCATAAACTTTAGTCTACCTTCACAATTATTGCCTGCGAAATTATATATTTGCATCATAAGTAAGCTATAACAGAGTGAATTATGTTATTAGTTCTTATTGTATTGTGTTTTGAATTGACATTTTTTGTTGTTGGATGTAATGGTGTATGGTTATGGTAAGTTAGTGATACTTGTGGCTCATGGCAGTTAGGATTTGATTTTGTATAGTGACTGCTGCTATATAATTTAGCAAATAGTATCTTGTAATCATGATGAAATTCTAAAATTGTTTTGTCGCAAACAACGGGATGCTAGTAAAAGCAGCAGAGTGTGCAAATTATTGAAGACAACCAAGACAACATGCTCTTAGTACAGGCTAAACAAGCCAATCATCTGTGTTATGAAGCTAAAACTTGGATACTAAGAAGATAAACACTTGATCTTAGTTAAGGACCTGGTAAATTGAATTGTAGTGGTACTGAGGTTTTAGTTGGTGATTATGGAGGTGAGACTGATGGTTGTGGTGGTGATTGTGATTATGATGGTGGTTGTGGTTATGGTGGTGGTGATCCATCATGACATGCCCATTCTCTGGTGCCTTTGTTGAACTTTCCGGACATCCCTTAGATGGGTTTCGTGTTATCTCAAGCAACGACTCCCTAACATGGTCCGCTTGCACCATTTCACTATCTTTCTTCTGTTACATCAAACAGAAAATAAGGTCAGTAAACTCTGAATTCCTGTCTAGTTATTAATTTGGGTCAAATGGTTTTGGGTCGTATTGAGTATGTTTTTACCTCAACTTTAAAGACATTTAAAACCAAACATCTGAAGCTTGTAACATTGACATTTGTCACTTCAAGTCTTAAAGAGGCGAATGCCTCCATTAACCGCACAAACCCTCCTGGTTTATGCTCACAGAATACCTTCACGAAGAACTCGTTTCCATCTAACGACACAACTTCCACTTGTGGCTACACAAACAAAGATATAAAAAGTATGTTATAAAAGCACCTTAGCTTAGGGATGAGCATCGATACATAAATACCGACACCGAACCGATACTGTATCGGTACCGTACCGAACCAGTACCAACCAAATATATACGGGGAAGGAAAACCGGTTTTAATTTTATTATTTACTCCGGTATACGTGTATACCGGTTTTAATAATAAGTGATTCAATATCTAAAATTACTTGGTTATACCTCCATTTGTTGGCCTTTGTCATTAGCACCTTCAACGTCTTGGCTATGTTTAGAGTCTTCGACGTTGCCCACACCTGAATAAGCTTCTACTTGCGGCCCATTCATGAACATCCCGGGGCCATGGTTATATCTACGCTTTTGGTTACTTCCATTTCCATGTATAACTTCTTGTTCAACTATCGTGCTTTGGTTGTTCATTGTACCCTCATCATCCGAGTTCTCTTCTAACTCGTTTTGTAGATCTTCTACTTGTTGTTTCAACTCCATCACGTATTCGATAGCATCCTTGAGAATCGAGGCCCTATCCAACTACAAATAGGACCCACCATGGGTGAGTAAACTAAATATTGACTCTTTCTATGGAACGGAAAACACACACACCCATTAAATAGTCCACAACGGGACTCAAACTCACAAACTCAAGGTTGCTGAATTACCTTGATACCGCTAAGCCATAAGCCCTTTGATTGACTTTTGACATCTAAATCAAATTGAATTAATGACCTAAGGTTATGAACATACCTTAGTGATTTTAGGTACTAAAGAACGAAGAGTGTAGAGCCGATCATTGAGCTTCTTTCGTCTTTTACGTTCAGCCATCAGGTTCTTGGACTGTCCCTTGCCGTTTCTCCTACGACATTTAGGATCATCTTCTTCGTCGTTTTGATCACTACAATCAGAGACAGAGTCTGAACGGTTCATATCATTCACTTGCGTTTTTGGAACATTTTCTAATGGCTCCATAAGATGTCCCTTATTCATATTTTCACCCATCATTTGCCCTTGCAATGCCATATCAATCTCATGATCAAATCTTACATTTTCCTCAGAATTAGGATCAAAAGTGTCATCATGATTCATCATCATAGGCTGCTGATCACTTGTGCCTTCCAAGAACATGTTGTTCTTGGTGTTTCTGTTTTCGCCAAAGTTAAACTGTTGTAAGAAGTTCATAGGGTGCAAATGGTTATCAGAGAGATTGTTTGGTGACAGGTTTAAGTTTTCTAGCATAGTTGCAGGAGATATTGGTGGTTGAAAATGGTTGTTAATTGGATCCTTATCATCAAGTACTTGAGCTATGTAATCTTTCGATTTCTCGTCTTCTAAATTATCCAAGTTTAATGGAAAGCTTGAGTCTGCATTATTGTTTGTGTTCAACATATGATGTTCCATGGACATAAACATAGATGTCACATAATCAATAATGCTTTGATCTTCAGATATCTACAAACAAGCACGCACAAAAATTATAATAACGAAAAGTTCTGTTTTTATAATCTAGGTACTGCTGGCTTTATATGTCGTTTTTTAGGGAAACTTAACTTGTTTCGATACGAAGAGTTCAACCAGTCCGATTGGAACTGGAATAAGAACTTTAGTTCCAAGAACGTCCTGCAAGTAATGAAGTGAAATTAAGCAATTGATGGTTATCATTTAACAGTTGGAGGTTATTATTTTTAAGAAAAGAATTTAGAATATATTAAAAAAAAAAAAAAAAAAAAAAAAATTTAAATAAAACAAACTATTACCTCAGAAAAATCTGAACTGGAGCTATTGGAAAAGTTTAGCCATCTTGGTTGATTGCTTAACATAGTTTGTCCATATATTCTGAATTTGTATATAATAAAGGAATAGAAATGAAACATAAGTATACAATCTGAAAATGATTTAAAATATTTCTTAATAGAGTAAGGTAAACTAACATTATTAGTGGAATTACTGGCTCCAACATTGTTAAGAATAAATAATTGGAATCACCAAAATAGTTAGGGAAGTGTAGTTTTTTTTTTCGTTCAAATATTTATTTAATGGAATTTTCTAATGAAAAATTTTACAATGAAAACTTTTAGAGTTGTCAATAACGCATATAAACGTATTTTACAATTCAAAAGTCGTAAGTTAATATATAACCACTATATATAATATCTTAAAGCACGTTAACGACAACCTTAAGGACTGTCGTTACAAGAATCATGACTTAATTTGTATGTTTAGAAGATAAATTTAGAGCTAAAAAAATAAAGATGGTTAATCAAGTATAATACCCAGAATCAAAACTCATGGAAGATGGTAAGATAGAAAGCAAGTGACAGGCATCAGTGGTTGGGTGATGAAAGGCAACATCTTTACATTTACACATCAGCTGCTGTTGTTGTTGATCACCATTTTCATCTCCAACAACATTCACAAGTCTTGCATTGCTCCCAGAACAACAGCAATCCACCAATTCAATCACCCTATCACCATCACATTTCATATATATTTACTTACCAGAGTTTATGCCACATTTTTTTTTTTTTTGCTATTCAATTATAATCAAACACTACTAACATCACATAACACACAAATATGGTAGTGTACATGTGTATAATATTATATACCTTTGATCTTTACTTGGTTTCCAAAACACACAATAATCCCAACTCTCTGGACCCACAATGGATCTTAGCCTTTCCATCATTTCTTGCATCACCTCCATCTTTATTTCCCTATATATACAACCCAAAACAATTTAAAGATGGTATATCCATGATAGTAAGTTAGTATGCAGGTTCAAAATAACCTTACAAATATAATATAATCCATTAAGTTTTCATAAATTTTACTTATAATGAATAAATAATGATATATACGTGGCTCAAAGAAGCATGTATAGTTTTAGCATAGGCGTCTCAACCACATGTGTGAAGTGTGCCGGTGAACATGACCTGAATTTTAAAGGGGCTTAAAATTTTAAAAGTTATAATAATTATAGATTCATCTATATTCTTTTTCATAAATCAAATCATAAAAATATGTACTACAGAGTATCAAACAATTTAATTGCACATTAACTTCTTTTCTATAGACAAATATTTTTAGTAATATAAAACTTTTTATATGTATTATAAATTTAACGTGTATAACGGTCTTTTTTATGTTCAAACATAGCTCATTAAAATAATGACCCAACCTTGAGTATTAGACTAATAATTTGCATACAAAATGAGAAAAATTATTACTCATTATTACGTATGAAACAATTTTCAAAAGGTTTGTAATTTAAAGGTGAGCAGTAGTAGCTAGTTTTTGATAAACCAATTAAATCCGCAAACAAGAAAATAACAGCTTCATAAAATAAATACTACAACAAATTAAATGGGTACAATTTGTGTGAAGGAACCTAGCTAAGAGTGTCCATTGTACAAAATCAAGTCAATATATTTTTGAAAAACAAGAAAACAGCTGATTATTACAGTTTTCTTATGAAAAACGTTGATTAATAAATTAAATATCCTTTTAATACTCATGAATTACTTAATTTAAATTCTGAAGACATTATAGCATGCATGCATTTTACTGTTAGTATCACAAGAATCTTTACATTATAAAATTAAGCAATACATTTAGTGATTTATACAAGTCTAATTGATCAAAACACTACACATTAATTCATATACGTTATATATATATATATATATATATATATATATATATATATATATATATATATATATATATATATATATATATATATATATATATATATATATATATATATATATATATATAGGGATTGGCTAACGTATGCCCTAAGGGCACAAGTTAAGCCTCATTTATTACACCTAAATTTTCCAAATATACCACAAAAATAATCTATTAAACTCACAAATTTCAAATTTTCATATGTATTGACTACAATTTTATAATATTCATAGAATAGAAACTTCAGCATCATCATGTGCTTTAAGGAAACACGTTAGCTTTTTCCATATATATATACACGAAGAATTGAAATTATATCCTAGCTAACTCATATCATTCACAATGCATGTAAAATTCAAATTTCAAATCAAAATTTAAAATCTAACATTAATTAATAGTTAAAGATAAGAAAAACACTTACAAAGTTTGAATTATCACTTGAATAATGTTATGATCCTTTTTGACTGAAACAAATGTAAAGAAATAAATGAAAAGGTAAAATGGTGACAAAAACACAAAGTACTGACAAAAACACAAAGTACAAACTACTAAAAGCAAGCTTATAGCTTCTTTTATTGATAGCAATGGTTAACAACTAGCTAGAAGGTACCTACCTCATGTTCATCATCATCTTCTCATATATCATATGATCTCGTGATCAACATTCGAAGCGAGAGAATGATCATAAAGAAATGAAAGTAGGGTTTGATTTTTATAAGGAGATATTGTTATCATGGGTAGGTGAAGTGTAGCTGATGCATGAGAGAAAGAGATTAAGTTCTTGTGTAATTTGAGAAATTTGTGCAGTTAGGATGGAGGTAGTGCAGATTGCATGACCTAAGATGGCGTATTAAAATCATCTTAGTTAACTACTTTTTATTGTTATTAGTTTATGACGAATTCAATTTCTATATTTTAAAAGTATGTCAGTTGTTTATATTGCATGAAATAATTGTAATCATAATAGCTATACAACTATTCCAACTATGACATCCCTCCTCACTACAACATCACCGCCACATAAACTTTCTCTCTATATTTCCTTCCCACTTCCTCTCATCAGTAGCGGATCTTGAATACATATTTTAGAGGGGCAAATAATAGTTTTTGTCGAATCTCATTTTACATTGTCTAATAAAATTTTTTTAAAAATGTATATCTGACAATATTATATGTAAAAAAGATTTTTAATATAAAATTGATTTTTCTTAAATGTATACTATTGTTAGATTCTGTAACACTACTCTTTGATAAATTCCAGGTATATGTACGTTGTATAATTAATTAATTAAGCACATGGTAGACGGTCAGATGGGCACAGGAGTGAGTAAAAAAAAAACTAGGAGAATCGAACTTTGATAATGCTAAAAACGAACATATATTTCATAGCATTATCCTTCAAGAAAGACAAGCTTTTGGTTGCAATTGTTCTATTTACAAGTGATATTCATTTAAATAATAAAAGGTGAAGATAAAAGACAGATTCGACGAATTGAAGACGCAAATGACCAAAACGCTAAAAAGTACAAAGTACAATCCAAGAGGTTCAAATTATTGATGAGAAACGTCTAAAAGTTACAAGAGTACGAGACGCAAAACGCAAAGTACAAGATATTAAATCATGCGAAAGGACGTTCGGAAATCCGGAACCGGGACATGAACCAACTATCAACGCGCAACTCAACGGAGCTAAAAGTACAAGTCAACGATGCACAAGAATATAATATAATATATAATTAATTATATAAAATTATATATATTATATTAAATATATTAAATAATCGAGCAGCCCACGTTTTAGCTGACAATGTGAGCTGGTACAGCTGGCCATGCGATCGCATGACCAGGTAGTGTTAAAGTCATGCGATCGCATGAGGGCCTGTAGCTGGTCAAGTCCTATAAATTGCAACGTTTGGTCGACGAATTTTTACACAATATATTCATCTACTCTCTATCTCTCAAATATATATATATTTATAATTTTAATTTTAATTTAAGATTAATAATAATAAGGTTATGTTAGCGAATGTTTTAAGTTTGTAAGTCAAAACTCTGTCCGTGTAACGCTACGCTATTAATACTCATTGTAAGTTATGTTCAACCTTTTTAAATTAATGTCTCGTAGCTAAATTATTATTATGCTTATTTAAATCGAAGTAATCGTGATGTTGGGCTAAATATTAAAGACGGGGTTATTGGGCTTTGGACCATAATTGGGGTTTGGACAAAAGACCGACACTTGTGGAAATTGGACTATGGGCTATTAATGGGCTTTATATTTGTTTAACTGAATGATAGTTCGTTAATTTAATATAGAGATTTACAATTTGAGGTAATTATAAATAACCACATGCACTCGATCGGACGTGGGCGGGATATTTATAAGTACTAATAATCGTTCATTTAACCGGACACGAGAATGGATTAATAGTCAATAGACTCATTAAAACATGGGTGAATTACATACAAGGACACTTGGTGTAATTGTTAATAAAGTATTAAAACCTTGGATTGCACACAGTCGATAACCTGGTGTAATCATTAACAATGTATTAAAACCTTATTACAGTTTAAGTCCCCAATTAGTTGGAATATTTGACTTCGGATATATGGATAATTTGACGAGGACACTCGCACTTTATATTTATGACTGATGGACTGTTATGGACAAAATCAGATGGACATATCGAATAATCCAGGACAAAGAACAATTAACCCATGGTAATAAATTAAAATCAACACGTCAAACATCATGATTACGGAAGTTTAAATAAGCATAATTCCTTTATTTCATATTTCATCGTACTTTTATTTACTGTCATTTTATTTATTGCACTTTTAATCATCGCACTTTTAATTATCGTCATTTACTTTACGCTTTAAATTAAGTTGTATTTATATTTAATATTTTACATTAGGTTTAAATTGCGACTTAAGACATAAAATCGACAAACCGGTCATTAAACGGTAAAAACCCCCCTTTTATAATAATAATAATATTACTTATATATATATATTGATACAAATATAGTTTAAAAATAAATATAGCGTTAGACTCAGCTAGCTCCCTGCGAAATGAACCGGACTTACTAAAAACTACACTACTTTACGATTAGGTACACTGCCTATAGTGTTGTAGCAAGGTTTAGGTATATCCACTCTATAAATAAATAAATAACTTGTATAAAAATTGTATCGTATTTAATAATATTTCGTAGTAAAAATATAACATTAAGTATTTTTGGCGCGGCTGCCGGGGAAACGAGTGAAACGCTATAAAAAATATATATTAAGTTTTTAATCCATTTTTGTAAAAAAAAAATTAAAAATATAAAAACATAAAAAAAATATTTATTTCTATATTTTTAAGTATTTAAATTAAAAAGTTTATATTTTTATTTTTCGTTTGTTAAAAATTAAGATTAATAAGTAATTTTTTTATATAAGTTTTTATTACATATTATTTTTATTTTTTTATAAATTAAAAACAGAAAATTAAATTCAGAAAAAAAAAATAAAAGAAGGATTCGGGCCCGAAACTGTAGCAGCCCAACTACTTGGCCTGGAAACCGAATCCATGTGACCGCATGGAATTACCACATTCAACTCATGCGATCGCATAAGTTGATGTGACAGGTCTGGTACCTTTGACCATTGAATTAGGGTTACGTAATAATAATTATTATTAATTAATTACCTAATTAGGGTTTATTTTAATAATAATTTAGTTTTGTTTTTATTTAATTTTTATTTTTAAGTTTTAATTAGTTTTATTAAATTATAAACTTAACACTTTTATAAAATAATAATATAAAATAATATTTTTATAAAAATTAGTAATTTTATCATTTTTGTATCTTTTTATTATTTAGTACGTAGTTTATTTTTATCGTTCGTAATTAGTTTAAACTTAGTTTTTGCCGTAGTTATTTTATATTTCTAAATTTTTAGGCTTTGCCGTAAAATCCCTTAAGTGCTTTTTCTTTAGATTAAGATTTAGACGCTTTAGAAATTTACGACATCGCTTATCGCTTTAATATTTTAGAAATTTTAGTGCCTTTTAAGTTATTGCCGTTTTGGATATAGAATTCCTTTTAAGCTTTAATACCTTTAGACGTAAGTTTTAATTTTTAGTTTTTAGACTTTTAAGTTTCGACGTTTTTCTCTTATTTTTATTTTTCGACCTTTTATTTTTTGACGTTTTACGACGCACTCTTTTTCTTTCTTATTTCTCGACGCTCTAGTTCTTTAGGACATAGAATTTTCTTTATTTTCTTTAAAATTTCGACAAAAAATTATTTTAAGCGGTTAAATTGATAGACATCCAAAATTTTCTGGTTCGTAGTAATAGTTGGATTTGTTAGTGGCGAGTTGTGGGCTTCCGATTTAAAGGGTCCTGGCTACCTGCTGCATCTATTGGCTATTCGAAACATGGGCAAAATCAGAAAAATCTATTAATTTGATAGCTTTAATAATTTTTATTTTTGTAACTTATAGGATATTCTGTGAATGCACCGAGCAAAACGTTCACCACTTTTCATACGTTCACCACCTGTAACTCGATCAAGACATCTAGCCAACATTGTCGCCTTTGATTTTTCTTTAGAATCGTCATCTAGTCAACCAAGTACTCCAATTCAAATTTTCGATAATCCATTTTTTGAACCCGACCTCACAATTGAGAATCCGGAGGATATTCAGGAACAATTCAGAGATCCTGAACCACTAATCATTCCTCCTGAACCACAAATCACTCATCCAGAGATTGTCGAGGAAGAAACCATTAAGTCAGAATCCTCTAGTGATTCAGATTCAACAAACTCAATCATGGAAAATCTGGAACCTCTAAGTATGAAAGACCGAATGAGGGCTAAACGCACTGGCCAAGGTCACGCAATTACTCAACCAGACATTAATGCACCAGATTATGAAATCAACGGACAAATTCTACACATGGTAACTAATCAATGCCAATTTAGTGGTGCGCCGAAGGAAGATCCAAATGAATATCTTCGTACCTTTAATAGGATCTGTACTCTATTCAAAATCAGAGAAGTTGTGAAATGTCCCGTTCTTATTGATTAAAAACGTTCCATATTAATTGATTTCGTTGCGAGGTTTTGACCTCTATATGAGACGTTTTTTAAAGACTGCATTCATTTTTAAAACAAACCATAATCTTTATTTCATAAATAAAGGTTTAAAAAGCTTTACGTAGATTATCAAATAATGATAATCTAAAATATCCTGTTTACACACGACCATTACATAATGGTTTACAATACAAATATGTTACATCGAAATCAGTTTCTTGAATGCAGTTTTTACGCAATATCATACAAACATGGACTCCAAATCTTGTCCTTATTTTAGTATGCAACAGCGGAAGCTCTTAATATTCACCTGAGAATAAACATGCTTTAAACGTCAACAAAAATGTTGGTGAGTTATAGGTTTAACCTATATATATCAAATCGTAACAATAGACCACAAGATTTCATATTTCAATACACATCCCATACATAGAGATAAAAATCATTCATATGGTGAACACCTGGTAACCGACATTAACAAGATGCATATATAAGAATATCCCCATCATTCCGGGACACCCTTCGGATATGATATAAATTTCGAAGTACTAAAGCATCCGGTACTTTGGATGGGGTTTGTTAGGCCCAATAGATCTATCTTTAGGATTCGCGTCAATTAGGGTGTCTGTTCCCTAATTCTTAGATTACCAGACTTAATAAAAAGGGGCATATTCGATTTTGATAATTCAACCATAGAATGTAGTTTCACGTACTTGTGTCTATTTTGTAAATCATTTATAAAACCTGCATGTATTCTCATCCCAAAAATATTAGATTTTAAAAGTGGGACTATAACTCACTTTCACAGATTTTTACTTCGTCGGGAAGTAAGACTTGGCCACTGGTTGATTCACGAACCTATAACAATATATACATATATATCAAAGTATGTTCAAAATATATTTACAACACTTTTAATATATTTTGATGTTTTAAGTTTATTAAGTCAGCTGTCCTCGTTAGTAACCTACAACTAGTTGTCCACAGTTAGATGTACAGAAATAAATCGATAAATATTATCTTGAATCAATCCACGACCCAGTGTATACGTATCTCAGTATTGATCACAACTCAAACTATATATATTTTGGAATCAACCTCAACCTTGTATAGCTAACTCCAACATTCACATATAGAGTGTCTATGGTTGTTCCGAAATATATATAGATGTGTCGACATGATAGGTCGAAACATTGTATACGTGTCTATGGTATCTCAAGATTACATAATATATAATACAAGTTGATTAAGTTATGGTTGGAATAGATTTGTTACCAATTTTCACGTAGCTAAAATGAGAAAAATTATCCAATCTTGTTTTACCCATAACTTCTTCATTTTAAATCCGTTTTGAGTGAATCAAATTGCTATGGTTTCATATTGAACTCTATTTTATGAATCTAAACAGAAAAAGTATAGGTTTATAGTCGGAAAAATAAGTTACAAGTCGTTTTTGTAAAGGTAGTCATTTCAGTCGAAAGAACGACGTCTAGATGACCATTTTAGAAAACATACTTCCACTTTGAGTTTAACCATAATTTTTGGATATAGTTTCATGTTCATAATAAAAATCATTTTCTCAGAATAACAACTTTTAAATCAAAGTTTATCATAGTTTTTAATTAACTAACCCAAAACAGCCCGCGGTGTTACTACGACGGCGTAAATCCGGTTTTACGGTGTTTTTCGTGTTTCCAGGTTTTAAATCATTAAGTTAGCATATCATATAGATATAGAACATGTGTTTAGTTGATTTTAAAAGTCAAGTTAGAAGGATTAACTTTTGTTTGCGAACAAGTTTAGAATTAACTAAACTATGTTCTAGTGATTACAAGTTTAAACCTTCGAATAAGATAGCTTTATATGTATGAATCGAATGATGTTATGAACATCATTACTACCTTAAGTTCCTTGGATAAACCTACTGGAAGAGAGAAAAATGGATCTAGCTTCAATGGATCCTTGGATGGCTTGAAGTTCTTGAAGCAAAATCATGACACGAAAACAAGTTCAAGTAAGATCATCACTTGAAATAAGATTGTTATAGTTATAGAAATTGAACCAAAGTTTGAATATGATTATTACCTTGTATTAGAATGATAACCTACTGTAAGAAACAAAGATTTCTTGAGGTTGGATGATCACCTTACAAGATTGGAAGTGAGCTAGCAAACTTGAAAGTATTCTTGATTTTATGAAACTAGAACTTTTGGAATTTATGAAGAACACTTAGAACTTGAAGATAGAACTTGAGAGAGATCAATTAGATGAAGAAAATTGAAGAATGAAAGTGTTTGTAGGTGTTTTTGGTCGTTGGTGTATGGATTAGATATAAAGGATATGTAATTTTGTTTTCATGTAAATAAGTCATGAATGATTACTCATATTTTTGTAATTTTATGAGATATTTCATGCTAGTTGCCAAATGATGGTTCCCACATGTGTTAGGTGACTCACATGGGCTGCTAAGAGCTGATCATTGGAGTGTATATACCAATAGTACATACATCTAAAAGCTGTGTATTGTACGAGTACGAATACGGGTGCATACGAGTAGAATTGTTGATGAAACTGAACGAGGATGTAATTGTAAGCATTTTTGTTAAGTAGAAGTATTTTGATAAGTGTATTGAAGTCTTTCAAAAGTGTATAAATACATATTAAAACACTACATGTATATACATTTTAACTGAGTCGTTAAGTCATCGTTAGTCGTTACATGTAAATGTTGTTTTGAAACCTTTAGGTTAACGATCTTGTTAAATGTTGTTAACCCAATGTTTATAATATCAAATGAGATTTTAAATTATTATATTATCATGATATTATCATGTATGAATATCTCTTAATATGATATATATACATTAAATGTCTTTACAACGATAATCGTTACATATATGTCTCGTTTAAAAATCATTAAGTTAGTAGTCTTGTTTTTACATATGTAGTTCATTGTTAATATACTTAATGATATGTTTACTTATCATAGTATCATGTTAACTATATATATATCCATATATATGTCATCATATAGTTTTTACAAGTTTTAACGTTCGTGAATCACCGGTCAACTTGGGTGGTCAATTGTCTATATGAAACATATTTCAATTAATCAAGTCTTAACAAGTTTGATTGCTTAACATGTTGGAAACATTTAATCATGTAAATATCAATCTCAATTAATATATATAAACATGGAAAAGTTCGGGTCACTACAGTACCTACCCGTTAAATAAATTTCGTCCCGAAATTTTAAGCTGTTGAAGGTGTTGACGAATCTTCTGGAAATAGATGCGGGTATTTCTTCTTCATCTGATCTTCACGCTCCCAGGTGAACTCGGGTCCTCTACGAGCATTCCATCGAACCTTAACAATTGGTATCTTGTTTTGCTTAAGTCTTTTAACCTCACGATCCATTATTTCGACGGGTTCTTCGATGAATTGAAGTTTTTCGTTGATTTGGATTTCATCTAACGGAATAGTGAGATCTTCTTTAGCAAAACATTTCTTCAAATTCGAGACGTGGAAAGTGTTATGTACAGCCGCGAGTTGTTGAGGTAACTCAAGTCGGTAAGCTACTGGTCCGACACGATCAATAATCTTGAATGGTCCAATATACCTTGGATTTAATTTCCCTCGTTTACCAAATCGAACAACGCCTTTCCAAGGTGCAACTTTAAGCATGACCATCTCTCCAATTTCAAATTCTATATCTTTTCTTTTAATGTCAGCGTAGCTCTTTTGTCGACTTTGGGCGGTTTTCAACCGTTGTTGAATTTGGATGATCTTCTCGGTAGTTTCTTGTATAATCTCCTGACCCGTAATCTGTCTATCCCCCACTTCACTCCAACAAATTGGAGACCTGCACTTTCTACCATAAAGTGCTTCAAACGGCGCCATCTCAATGCTTGAATGGTAGCTGTTGTTGTAGGAAAATTCTGCTAATGGTAGATGTCGATCCCAACTGTTTCCGAAATCAATAACACATGCTCGTAGCATGTCTTCAAGCGTTTGTATCGTCCTTTCGCTCTGCCCATCAGTTTGTGGATGATAGGCAGTACTCATGTCTAGACGAGTTCCTAATGCTTGCTGTAATGTCTGCCAGAATCTTGAAATAAATCTACCATCCCTATCAGAGATAATAGAGATTGGTATTCCATGTCTGGAGACGACTTCCTTCAAATACAGTCGTGCTAACTTCTCCATCTTGTCATCTTCTCTTATTTATCAGGAAGTGTGCTGATTTGGTGAGACGATCAACTATTACCCAAATAGTATCAAAACCACTTGCAGTCCTTGGCAATTTAGTGATGAAATCCATGGTAATGTTTTCCCATTTCCATTCTGGGATTTCGGGTTGTTGAAGTAGACCTGATGGTTTCTGATGCTCAGCTTTGACTTTAGAACACGTCAAACATTCTCCTACGTATTTAGCAACATCGGCTTTCATACCCGGCCACCAAAAATGTTTCTTGAGATCCTTGTACATCTTTCCCGTTCCAGGATGTATTGAGTATCTGGTTTTATGAGCTTCTCTAAGTACCATTTCTCTCATATCTCCAAATTTTGGTACCCAAATCCTTTCAGCCCTATACCGGGTTCCGTCTTCCCGAATATTAAGATGCTTCTCCGATCCTTTGGGTATTTCATCCTTTAAATTTCCCTTTTTTAAAACTCCTTGTTGCGCCTCCTTTATTTGAGTAGTAAGGTTATTATGAATCATTATATTCATAGATTTTACTCGAATGGGTTCTCTGTCCTTCCTGCTCAAGGCATCGGCTACCACATTTGCCTTCCCCGGGTGGTAACGAATCTCAAAGTCGTAATCATTCAATAATTCAATCCACCTACGCTGCCTCATATTCAGTTGTTTCTGATTAAATATGTGTTGAAGACTTTTGTGGTCGGTATATATAATACTTTTGACCCCATATAAGTAGTGCCTCCAAGTCTTTAATGCAAAAACAACCGCGCCTAATTCCAAATCATGCGTCGTATAATTTTGTTCGTGAATCTTCAATTGTCTAGACGCATAAGCAATCACCTTCGTTCGTTGCATTAATACACAACCGAGACCTTGCTTTGATGCGTCACAATAAATCACAAAATCATCAATTCCTTCAGGCAATGACAATATAGGTGCCGTAGTTAGCTTTTTCTTCAATAACTGAAACGCTTTCTCTTGTTCATCATTCCATTCAAATTTCTTCCCTTTATGCGTTAATGCAGTCAAGGGTTTTGCTATTCTGGAAAAGTCTTGGATGAACCTTCTGTAGTAACCAGCTAGTCCTAAAAACTGGCGTATGTGTTTCGGAGTTTTCGGGGTTTCCCACTTTTCAACAGTTTCTATCTTTGCCGGATCCACCTTAATACCTTCTTTGTTCACTATGTGACCGAGGAATTGAACTTCTTCCAACCAAAATGCACACTTTGAAAACTTAGCGTACAATTTTTCCTTCCTCAATACTTCTAACACCTTTCTCAAATGTTCACCGTTTTCTTGGTCATTCTTTGAGTAAATAAGTATGTCATCAATGAAAACAATGACAAACTTGTCAAGGTATGGTCCACACACTCGGTTCATAAGGTCCATGAACACAGCTGGTGCATTAGTTAAACCAAACGGCATGACCATAAACTCATAATGACCGTAACGTGTTCTGAAAGCAGTCTTTGGAATATCATCTTCTTTCACCCGCATTTGATGATACCCGGAACGTAAGTCAATCTTTGAATAAACAGACAAGCCTTGTAGTTGATCAAATAAGTCATCGATTCTCGGTAGTGGGTAGCGGTTCTTGATGGTAAGTTTGTTCAACTCTCGGTAGTCGATACACAACCTGAATGTACCATCTTTCTTCTTGACAAACAAAACAGGAGCTCCCCACGGTGATGTGCTTGGTCGAATGAAACCACGCTCTAAAAGTTCTTGTAATTGGCTTTGCAGTTCTTTCATCTCGCTGGGTGCGAGTCTGTAAGGAGCACGAGCTATTGGTGCAGCTCCTGGTACAAGATCTATTTGAAATTCAACGGATCGATGTGGGGGTAATCCCGGTAATTCTTTCGGAAATACATCGGGAAATTCTTTTGCAATGGGAACATCATTGATGCTCTTTTCTTCAGTTTGTACTTTCTCGACGTGTGCTAGAACAGCATAGCAACCTTTTCTTATTAGTTTTTGTGCCTTCAAATTACTAATAAGATGTAGCTTCGTGTTGCCCTTTTCTCCGTACACCATTAAGGGTTTTCCTTTTTCTCGTATAATGCGAATTGCATTTTTGTAACAAACGATCTCTGCTTTCACTTCTTTCAACCAGTCCATACCGATTATCACATCAAAACTCCCTAACTCTACTGGTATCAAATCAATCTTAAATGTTTCGCTAACCAGTTTAATTTCTCGATTTCGACATATATTATCTGCTGAAATTAATTTACCATTTGCTAATTCGAGTAAAAATTTACTATCCAAAGGCGTCAATGGACAACTTAATTTAGCACAAAAATCCCTACTCATATAGCTTCTATCCGCACCCGAATCAAATAAAACGTAAGCAGATTTATTGTCAATAAGAAACGTACCCGTAACAAGCTCCGGGTCTTCCTGTGCCTCTGCCGCATTAATATTGAAAACTCTTCCGCGGCCTTGTCCATTCGTGTTCTCCTGGTTCGGGCAATTTCTAATAATGTGGCCCGGTTTTCCACATTTATAACAAACTACATTGGCATAACTTGCTCCGACACTACTTGCTCCGCCATTACTCGTTTCGACACCATTTGTTCCTTTCGTTCTATTAACCCCTGGTCCGTAGACCTCACACTTCGCCGCGCTATGACCATTTCTTTTACACTTGTTGCAAAATTTGGTGCAGAACCCCGAGTGATACTTTTCACACCTTTGGCATAGCTGCTTCTGATTGTTGTTGTTGTTGCGGTTATTATTGTTGTTGGGATGATTGTTGTAGTTGCTGTTGCTGTTGTTGTTGTTGTTGTTGTTGTGCCATTTGTTGTAGTTGTGATTGATGTTGCGATTGTTGGGATAATTGTTGCGATTATTGTTGTAATTGCTGTTGTTGTTGTATTGGTGATTCTTATCACCGTTTTTCTCCCACTTTCTTTTGACTTGCTTCACATTGGTCTCTTCAGCAGTCTGTTCTTTAATTCTTTCTTCAATCTGGTTCACTAGTTTGTGAGCCATTCTACATGCCTGTTGTATGGAGGCGGGCTCGTGTGAACTTATATCTTCTTGTATTCTTTCCGGTAATCCTTTCACAAACGCGTCGATCTTCTCTTCCTCATCTTCGAATGCTCCCGGACACAATAGGCACAATTCTGTGAATCGTCTTTCATACGTGGTAATATCAAATCCTTGGGTTCGTAACCCTCTAAGTTCTGTCTTGAGCTTATTGACCTCGGTTCTGGGACGGTACTTCTCGTTCATCAAGTGCTTGAATGCTGACCACGGTAGTGCGTACGCATCGTCTTGTCCCACTTGCTCTAGATAGGTATTCCACCATGTTAACGCAGAACCTGTGAAGGTATGCGTAGCGTACTTCACTTTGTCCTCTTCAGTACACTTACTTATGGCAAACACCGATTCGACCTTCTCGGTCCACCGTTTCAATCCGATTGGTCCTTCGGTTCCATCAAATTCCAAAGGTTTGCAGGCAGTGAATTCTTTGTAGGTGCATCCTACACGATTTCCTGTACTGCTAGATCCAAGGTTATTGTTGGTATGTAGCGCAGCCTGTACTGCGGCTATGTTTGAAGCTAGAAAAGTACGGAATTCCTCTTCATTCATATTCACGGTGTGTCGAGTAGTCGGTGCCATTTCCTTCAAAATAGTCAAATGGAACAAGTTAATCATACAGAATATTAAGAGTAGTTAATAGTATTTCGTAGCATAATATGAACTCATTTATAAAAGCTTTTTCTTCATATTATCGTTTTATAAGTTTAAATTCGGGTAGTACCTACCCGTTAAGTTCATACTTAATAGCTAATATACAATTCAACTACTACAATTCTATATGAAAAACTGATTATAATAATATTTCGCGTTCAAACTTTTATACAATATTTTACAAACTTACAATACCGCTTATTTTACATAAAGCATGAAATATAGCACACAATAACTTTGATACAAGATAGTTGTGAAGATAATTCTAGCTAGTACACAAGTCGTTCAGCAAAGGCAATAAAGACACGTAATTCATACGTCCAGAAACAAGTCATGCATTCTGGTTTTACTAGGACTACTTCCCATCCTTGGTCTTGTGGAACATAACCGTTATGGCCGTTGATAAGACATCGTGTTGTAACGTCATCAAAGGGACGAGGGTTACGTAATGACCAACAGTCTCGTAATAACCTAAAAACCTCATTTCTTACCCCAATTACCGACTCCGTCACTTGTGGGAACGTTTTGTTTAATAGTTGTAGCCCGATGTTCTTGTTCTCACTTTGGTGAGAAGCGAACATTACTAACCCGTAAGCATAACATGCTTCTTTATGTTGCATGTTAGCCGCTTTTTCTAAATCACGAAGTCCTATATTCGGATATACCGAGTCAAAATAATTTATTAACCCGTTGCGTAAAATAGCATTTGGGTTCCCCGCAATATATGCGTCAAAGTAAACACATCGTAACTTATGGATTTCCCAATGTGATATTCCCCATCTTCCGAACGAAAGCCTTTTATAAAGCAAGGCATTCTTGGAACGTTCTTTGAATTTCTTACAAACTGATCTTGCCTTAAATAGTTGTGCCGAGGAATTCTGACCGACTCTAGACAAGATTTCATCAATCATGTCTCCGGGTAGGTCTCTTAAAATATTGGGTTGTCTATCCATTTTGTGTTTTTATACTGTAAAATAGACAAGAGTTAGATTCATAAAAAAAATACTTATTAATACAAGCAATTTTTACATATATCATAAAGCATAAGCACACTATATTACATATATTACACCACACGAATATAACTATCTTATTCCGACTCGCTCGTTTCTTCTTGTTTGGTTTTGGTTCGTTTTGCCAAGTTTCTAGGGATATATGATGTTCCCCTAATACGAGCCGTCGTTATCCACATTGGTTTAGAAAAACCTGGTGGTTTAGAGGTTCCCGGGTCATTGTTACAACTTAAGGACTTCGGGGGTTGACGATACATATAAAGTTCATCGGGGTTGGAATTAAATTTCTCTATTTTTATGCCCTTTCCCTTATTATTTTCTTTTGCCTTTTTAAATTCAGTTGGGGTAATTTCTATAACATCATCGGAATTCTCGTCGGAATCCGATTCATCGGAGAATTGGTAATCCTCCCAATATTTTGCTTCCTTGGCGGAAACACCATTGACCATGATTAACCTTGGTCGGTTGGTTGAGGATTCTCTTTTACTTAACCGTTTTATTATTTCCCTCACCGATTCTATTTCTTCTTCCGGTTCCGATTCTTCTTCCGGTTCCGACTCTTCTTCCGGTTCCTCTTCGGGAACTTGTGAATCAGTCCACGAATCATTCCAATTTACATTTAACTCTTCATTATTATTAGGTGAGTCAATGGGACTTGTTCTATAGGTAGACATCTATCACATAATATCAAAAACGATAAGAGATTAATATATCACATAATATTCATATGTTAAAAATATATAGTTTCCAACAAAAATGTTAAGCAATCATTTTTAAAGAAAACACGGTCGAAGTCCAGACTCACTAATGCATCCTAACAAACTCGATAAGACACACTAATGCAAATTTTCTGGTTCTCTAAGACCAATGCTCTGATACCAACTGAAATGTCCCGTTCTTATTGATTAAAAACGTTCCATATTAATTGATTTCGTTGCGAGGTTTTGACCTCTATATGAGACGTTTTTCAAAGACTGCATTCATTTTTAAAACAAACCATAACCTTTATTTCATAAATAAAGGTTTAAAAAGCTTTACGTAGATTATCAAATAATGATAATCTAAAATATCCTGTTTACACACGACCATTACATAATGGTTTACAATACAAATATGTTACATCGAAATCAGTTTCTTGAATGCAGTTTTTACACAATATCATACAAACATGGACTCCAAATCTTGTCCTTATTTTAGTATGCAACAGCGGAAGCTCTTAATATTCACCTGAGAATAAACATGCTTTAAACGTCAACAAAAATGTTGGTGAGTTATAGGTTTAACCTATAATATATCAAATCGTAACAATAGACCACAAGATTTCATATTTCAATACACATCCCATACATAGAGATAAAAATCATTCATATGGTGAACACCTGGTAACCGACATTAACAAGATGCATATATAAGAATATCCCCATCATTCCGGGACACCCTTCGGATATGATATAAATTTCGAAGTACTAAAGCATCCGGTACTTTGGATGGGGTTTGTTAGGCCCAATAGATCTATCTTTAGGATTCGCGTCAATTAGGGTGTATGTTCCCTAATTCTTAGATTACCAGACTTAATAAAAAGGGGCATATTCGATTTTGATAATTCAACCATAGAATGTAGTTTCACGTACTTGTGTCTATTTTGTAAATCATTTATAAAACCTGCATGTATTCTCATCCCAAAAATATTAGATTTTAAAAGTGGGACTATAACTCACTTTCACAGATTTTTACTTCGTCGGGAAGTAAGACTTGGCCACTGGTTGGTTCACGAACCTATAACAATATATACATATATATCAAAGTATGTTCAAAATATATTTACAACACTTTTAATATATTTTGATGTTTTAAGTTTATTAAGTCAGCTGTCCTCGTTAGTAACCTACAACTAGTTGTCCACAGTTAGATGTACAGAAATAAATCGATAAATATTATCTTGAATCAATCCACGACCCAGTGTATACGTATCTAAGTATTGATCACAACTCAAACTATATATATTTTGGAATCAACCTCAACCCTGTATAGCTAACTCCAACATTCACATATAGAGTGTCTATGGTTGTTCCGAAATATATATAGATGTGTCGACATGATAGGTCGAAACATTGTATACGTGTCTATGGTATCTCAAGATTACATAATATATAATACAAGTTGATTAAGTTATGGTTGGAATAGATTTGTTACCAATTTTCACGTAGCTAAAATGAGAAAAATTATCCAATCTTGTTTTACCCATAACTTCTTCATTTTAAATCCGTTTTGAGTGAATCAAATTGCTATGGTTTCATATTGAACTCTATTTTATGAATCTAAACATAAAAAGTATAGGTTTATAGTCGGAAAAATAAGTTACAAGTCATTTTTGTAAAGGTAGTCATTTCAGTCGAAAGAACGACGTCTAGATGACCATTTTAGAAAACATACTTCCACTTTGAGTTTAACCATAATTTTTGGATATAGTTTCATGTTCATAATAAAAATCATTTTCTCAGAATAACAACTTTTAAATCAAAGTTTATCATAGTTTTTAATTAACTAACCCAAAACAGCCCGCGGTGTTACTACGACGGCGTAAATCCGGTTTTACGGTGTTTTTCGTGTTTTCAGGTTTTAAATCATTAAGTTAGCATATCATATAGATGTAGAACATGTGTTTAGTTGATTTTAAAAGTAAAGTTAGAAGGATTAACTTTTGTTTGCGAACAAGTTTAGAATTAACTAAACTATGTTCTAGTGATTACAAGTTTAAACCTTCGAATAAGATAGCTTTATATGTATGAATCGAATGATGTTATGAACATCATTACTACCTTAAGTTCCTTGGATAAACCTACCGGAAGAGAGAAAAATGGATCTAGCTTCAATGGATCCTTGGATGGCTCGAAGTTCTTGAAGCAAAATCATGACACGAAAACAAGTTCAAGTAAGATCATCACTTGAAATAAGATTGTTATAGTTATAGAAATTGAACCAAAGTTTGAATATGATTATTACCTTGTATTAGAATGATAACCTACTGTAAGAAACAAAGATTTCTTGAGGTTGGATGATCACCTTACAAGATTGGAAGTGAGCTAGCAAACTTGAAAGTATTCTTGATTTTATGAAACTAGAACTTTTGGAATTTATGAAGAACACTTAGAACTTGAAGATAGAACTTGAGAGAGATCAATTAGATGAAGAAAATTGAAGAATGAAAGTGTTTGTAGGTGTTTTTGGTCGTTGGTGTATGGATTAGATATAAAGGATATGTAATTTTGTTTTCATGTAAATAAGTCATGAATGATTACTCATATTTTTGTAATTTTATGAGATATTTCATGCTAGTTGCCAAATGATGGTTCCCACATGTGTTAGGTGACTCACATGTGCTGCTAAGAGCTGATCATTGGAGTGTATATACCAATAGTACATACATCTAAAAGCTGTGTATTGTACGAGTACGAATACGGGTGCATACGAGTAGAATTGTTGATGAAACTGAACGAGGATGTAATTGTAAGCATTTTTGTTAAGTAGAAGTATTTTGATAAGTGTATTGAAGTCTTTCAAAAGTGTATAAATACATATTAAAACACTACATGTATATACATTTTAACTGAGTCGTTAAGTCATCGTTAGTCGTTACATGTAAGTGTTGTTTTGAAACCTTTAGGTTAACGATCTTGTTAAATGTTGTTAACCCAATGTTTATAATATCAAATGAGATTTTAAATTATTATATTATCATGATATTATCATGTATGAATATCTCTTAATATGATATATATACATTAAATGTCTTTACAACGATAATCGTTACATATATGTCTCGTTTAAAAATCATTAAGTTAGTAGTCTTGTTTTTACATATGTAGTTCATTGTTAATATACTTAATGATATGTTTACTTATCATAGTATCATGTTAACTATATATATATATCCATATATATGTCATCATATAGTTTTTACAAGTTTTAACGTTCGTGAATCACCGGTCAACTTGGGTGGTCAATTGTCTATATGAAACATATTTCAATTAATCAAGTCTTAACAAGTTTGATTGCTTAACATGTTGGAAACATTTAATCATGTAAATATCAATCTCAATTAATATATATAAACATGGAAAAGTTCGGGTCACTACAAGTTGAGGATGAACAGATATATCTCATGTTATTTCCCTGGACTTTAATTGGAGAAGCCAAAGATTGGTTAGAATCGTTACCTGAAGGGGCAATTGATACATGGGATGTTTTAATTGAAAAATTTCTTAAACAATTCTTTCCGACATCTAAAGCCGTGAGACTTCAAGGATAAATTGTTAGATTCACACAGAAGCCAAATGAAACTCTATATGAGGTGTGGACAAGATTTAAAAAGTTGTTAAGAGGATGTCCTCAACATGGTTTAGACACTTATCAAATAGTACAAATATTCTACCAAGGATGTGACATTACTACACGAAAAGACATCGACATAGCAGCTGGTGGTTCCATTATGAAGAAAACCGCAACTGAAGCTTACAAAATTATTGATAACACTGCTTCCCACTCACACGAGTGGCATCAAGAAAAAGACATCGTTAGATCATCTAAAGCGGCTAGAGTCGATTCTAGCCATGACTTTGATTCCATTTCCGCAAAGTTAGATGCTTTCGAGTGACGAATGGAAAAGATGACTAAAGATATTCACGCAATACGAATTAGTTGTGAGCAGTGTGGAGGACCACATTTGACAAAAGATTGTCTCAGTATTGAACAAACAATGGAACAAAGAGAGAATGTTTCATACATGAACCAAAGGCCTGGAAATAATTATCAGAATAATTATCAACCGCCAAGACCAAACTACAATCGAAATCAGAATTATAACTGAAATGTTCCATACAACAACCAACCAGGTCCTAGCAATCAACAAGTATCCAATAATACTTACAACCAGCAAAGACCTATTTTTCCAATTAAACCACCACAAACTGATGATAAAAAGCCAAATTTAGAAGATATGATGTCGAAGCTAGTTGAATCTCAAACGTAATTTTTCACATCTCAGAGACAAACTAATGAACAAAATGCTCAAGCATTTAGAAATCAACAAGCTTCTATTCAAAATCTGGAACAAGAAGTGAGTAACCTAGCAAGGTTGATAGGTGAAAGAAAACCAGGGAGTCTACCTAGCGATACAAATGCTAACCCCCAGAATGAAACAGCTAAAGCTATTACCACGAGAAGTGGTATTATACTTAAACCACCTGAAATACCTGTAATTTCTGATGACTCTATTCCTACTCCACAGGAACCACAATCTGATCAAGAAAAGGAAAAAGAACCGGTAGTTGAAAAGGTTAATGAAGATAACACAGTTAAGGCAAAGCCTTATGTTAAACCATACCAACTACCACTTCCTTACCCGAGTAAAATGAGAAAAGAAAGACTTGAAGCCGAGCAATCTAAATTCTTGGATATGTTTAAACAAACAAAATGTCAATCTTCCTTTCATTGATGTGATTTCAGAATGCCTAGGTATGCCAAATTCTTGAAAGATCTAATCACAAATAGAAAGAAAATGGAAGAACTCTCGGCTGTTACTATGAATGCTAATTGTTCTGCAGTATTGTTGAATAAGATACCAGAAAAATTATCAGATCCAGGAAGTTTCACAATTCCAGGTTTTCTGGGTAGTCTTAGTTCAATAGAAGCATTGGCAGACTTAGGTGCTAGTATAAATTTAATACCGTATTCACTATACGCTAAACTAGACCTCGGAGAATTGAAACCAACTAGAATAAGCATACAACTAACAGATCGATCAGTAAAATATCCTAGAGGGATAATGGAGAACATGCTAGTTAAAGTTGGTACTTTAGTATTTCCAGTAGATTTTGTTATTCTGGACATGGAAGAAGATTCTCGAGTTCCTCTCATATTAGGAAGACCATTCTTAAACACGGCTAAAGCAATAATAGACGTGTTCGGTAAGAAACTGACCCTAAGTATAGAGGACGATAGTGTTACCTTTTCTATTGATAGAGCCATGCAACAACCGCAATCTGCAGATGATACATGTTATTATATTCAAACTATAGATTCACATGCAGAATTGTTAGAAGAATTTCCAGAATTACAAGGAACGGGAGAATGTTCTTTAGGAGAAGGGACTGAATCAATTGATGAAACTGAAATGTTAGCTACACTTATGGCTAATGAATATGAACCAACAGCAGAAGAACTTCAAATGTTAAAAGAGGAAGACAGATATCGATATAAATCATCGATAGAAGAACCACCGATATTAGAGTTAAAGCCACTTCCAAACCATTTGGAATATGCTTATTTACATGGTGAATCTGAATTACCTGTAATAATATCGTCTTCTCTTACGAAAAATGAAAAATCTCAACTCATTTATGTGCTAAAAGCTCATAAACCAGCTATTGCATGGAAGATTCATGACATTAAAGGCATAAGTCCTTCGTATTGCACACATAAAATCCTTATGGAAGAAGGTCATAAAACATATGTGCAATGCCAACGAAGACTAAATCCTAATATGCAAGATATTGTTAAGAAAGAAATTATTAAACTGTTAGATGCAGGTTTAATTTATCCAATCTCTGATAGTCCATGGGTAAGCCCAGTTCAATGTGTACCTAAGAAGGGTGGCATGACTGTCATCACAAATGAAAAAAATGAGCTTATTCCTACTAGGACTGTAACAGGATGGCGTGTTTGTATTGATTATAGAAAATTAAATGACGCCACCAGAAAAGATCACTTTCCCTTACCTTTCATTGATCAAATGTTGGAAAGATTAGCCGGAAATAGTTACTATTGTTTTCTTGACGGTTTTTCCGGATACTTTCAAATACCAATAGCACCCGAGGATCAAGAGAAAACCACGTTCACATGCCCTTATGGTACTTTTGCTTACAAACGCATGCCATTTGGACTATGCAACGTCCCTGCAACCTTTCAAAGGTGCATGATGGCGATTTGTCACGACATGATAGAAGAATGCATTGAAGTTTTCATGGATGACTTTTCAGTCTTCGGTGATACTTTTGAATCATGTCTAGTTAATCTTGAACGAATGCTTATTAGATACGAGCAATCAAATCTAGTACTTAATTGGGAGAAATGCCATTTCATGGTTAAAGAAGGCATCGTTCTTGGTCATAAAATTTCAAAGGAAGGAATTGAAGTGGATAGAGCTAAAGTAGATGTAATTGCTAAACTTCCACATCCCACCAATGTTAGAGGAGTTAGGAGTTTTCGAGGGCATGCCGGTTTTTACCGCCGTTTCATAAAAGATTTTTCTAAAATTGCCACTCCTATGAATAAACTCCTAGAAAAGGATGCTCCATTCATATTTTCAGATGAATGTATCAAATCTTTTAATATTCTTAAAGAAAAACTCACTAATGTTCCGATCATGATAACTCCAAATTGGAATCTACCATTTGAACTCATGTGCGATGCAAGTGATTTTGCAATGGGAGCCGTTTTAGGACAAAGGATTGAAAAATGATTTCAACCTATCTATTACGCTAGTAAGACGTTACAAGGAGCACAAACGAATTACACAACTACTGAAAAAGAACTCCTTGCTATTGTCTTTTCTTTTGACAAATTTCGTTCATATCTCGTTCTAGCTAAAACGGTGGTCTATACCGACCATTCTGCTCTTAGATACCTATTTTCAAAACAAGATGTCAAACCACGATTAATCTGTTGGATCTTACTCTTACAAGAGTTCGATATTGAAATCCGAGATAAAAAGGGAGCAGAAAATCTCGCAGCTAATCATCTTTCTCGTCTTGAAAATCCCGAATTAGAAGTTCTAAATGAATCTGGTATACAAGATAACTTTCCTGATGAATATCTTTTGAAAATCGATTATAATGAAATTCCATGGTTTGCAGACTATGCAAACTACTTAGTATGTGGATTCCTTGAAAAAGGGTTGTCATACCAAAAACGATAGAAATTCTTTTGTGATATAAAACACTATTTTTGGGAAGATCCACATTTGTTTAAAAGTTGTCCCGATGGAATAATACGCCGAAGTGTATTCGGAGATGAAGCTAGTCAAATCTTAAACCATTATCACACAGGACCAACAGGAGGGCATTATGGGCCTCAACTCACAGCAAGAAAAGTCTACGATGCTGGATTCTATTGGCCTACAATTTTTAAAGACGCACACTTTCTTTGTAAATCCTGTGATGCTTGTCAAAGGACTGGAAAAATAAGTCAACGTGATGAAATACCACAAAATGTCATTCAAGTATGTGAAGTATTTGACGTTTGGGGTATTGACTTTATGGGTCCATTTCCAAAATCTCATAATAATCTCTACATTCTCGTTGCCATTGATTATGTATCTAAATGGGCGGAAGCACAAGCTCTCCCAACTAACGATGCACGAGTTGTAGTCAACTTTTTAAAACGTCTTTTTGCTAGGTTTGGAACACCGAAAGCTTTAATAAGTGATCGGGGTACTCATTTTTGTAATAATCAACTTGAGAAAGTTCTCAAAAGATATGGAGTAACTCATAAAATCTCAACCGCTTATCATCCACAAACAAGTGGACAAGTTGAAAATACCAACTGAGCATTAAAACGTATTCTAGAGAAAACCGTAGGATCAAATCCGAAGAAATGGTCCATGAAATTGGAGGATGCACTCTGGGCTTTTAGAATAGCCTACAAAACTCCAATTGGCACCACACCTTTTAGACTCGTTTACGGAAAATCATGTCACCTTCCAGTAGAAATTGAGCACAAAGCATTTTGGGCTTTGAAGACATGTAATCTTGATTTACATGAAGCTGGACGTCTACGGTTAAGTCAACTAAACGAATTAGAAGAATTGAGAGATGAAGCATACGAAAATTCGTTAATCTATAAGGAAAGAACGAAGAAATGACATGATAAAAGAATCAGAAGTTCAAAAGAATTTAAAGAAGGAGACAGAGTTCTTCTTTTCAATTCAGATTCAAGCTATTTCCTGGAAAATTGAAATCAAGATGGTCTGGACCATTCATACTCAAAAGAGTTTTCCCGTACGGAATAGTAGAATTAATAAATTCGAATGGGATTGAATTTAAGGTTAATGGTCACAGAGTTAAACATTACATAGATAATCCAATGAAAGTTGAAGATGAAGTTAATCACAATTTTGACACCACAGCTAACTAAGTGTGGGAAGATTCGAATCTTTTAAGGGTAATATGTATTTCTGTTAAGAGTTAGATATTTTGTTTTCGTGCAGTTCTCGAAAATGGAATCTGCATGGTCTTTCCCTAGCAGACCCTAAAGAACTAGTCTTCTCCCTCCATTCTGAATTTTTATTTCTTTTAGGTTTTACGAGATGAAGAATTCCTTTTATCTGAACCATGGTCTACTACTACATGCTATGATTACTAAATGTAATAATAACATCTTCCCAAGTGAACTGGTATCATTCATAAGAGGCAAAATGGACGAAGTGAGAAAAGAACTCAGGAAAGATCATCATAAAACACAATTTGGTAAAGGAAAATCAAAATCCACAACAAAAAGAAGAGCACGACATCTTGAAAGATGTCATAAATGCGGAAAATGGTCACATGAAGGTAAATGTTCGAACAATCAAACATATTCAAATACCGAATTTGTTACTCTATGCAGAGAAGGACCGTTCATATGTTTAGAAGAAAAGTTATTGAAGAATCGAGGTTACGCTTACGTAGCTATGGAAAACCAAATCACACGACTCTCCTATGAGTCGGCTAAAGCAGGTCTCTGAGAATTCTTTCTCACAGGTAAGTATGTACAGTTTTTATTGGTTTTTATTTATTGCTTTTAATCTTTTGATAATAAACGCTGAATCGTTCGCTATAAAGTATTAAATTGATATTCAATAAAATTAGGTATGCGAAACCGAAATTATTGATATCACACAAAAATTTATTACATCACTGCGAAATTTACCGTTTATTCATAAGGTATAAATATCTTTAATCAATCAATTCAAAATATTTCAAAAATTCGTCAGGAGTAAAACTAGGTAAAATAGCCGAAATTACTTTACCCAAAAGAGGGACGTATATTTTTGATAATATTTGATTGATTAAAGTGGGATAAAAGACCAAAAATATTTTAATTTTATTTTTACCATGTTTTTAAAATTAATATTATAAATTTTTAAAAACCAATATATTTAAGTTTTTAAATATTTTAAAAATTAATATTTTCAATATAAGTTTGTAAAATTAATGTATAAAAATATTAATGATATTTATATGAATTTTTAATTTTGTGCATTTTAAATTTAAGTTTGGTGTGAATTTAAAAACAAAAATGTACTTTATTTCATTAAGTTAAAAAAAATTGATTTTTAAAATTCGTCGTGAGTTGAAGACTAGGTCGTTGAACCGAAATTGCTTAACCCAAGGGAGGGACGAGAAATTTTATTATCATTATTTTTAATCTTATTGAATTAAAATATGCCAAAAACATTAAAAAATCTAAAAATCTTTGCTTTTAAAACAACGCTTAAAAATGACAAATTTTAAAATTTTGTCGAGAGACGAACTAGGACAACGATCCGAAATGCCCTCATTCTAAAAGAAAACAAATTTTTAAAAATTAATTAATTGTTTTATAAGTAAAAGGTTTTATATATAAAAAAACCCTGGACCTCATGCGATCGCATGGGAATTGCACGAGGTAGCCATGCGATCGCATGGCCCTTAAAAACTGGTCAGGATCAAAAGCGCATCGAGCTGTGCTCTCTGTCTCACAACACCCACACACACAAATACGAAAAAACACACACAAACACCCTAAAATCTTCAATTTTTCACCAAAATCATCCAAATTTCGTGCTATAATCCGTTCTAAACATGTCTTTTCTCAGATGGGAAAGCAAAAAGGTAAAAATTTCACCCCTAAACTCATAAATTTCCTACTTTTTGTGATAATTTTAATTAATTGCAATAATTTGATTTTGTTAATTTCTAGTGTAATTAGAGTTAAATTGTTAGTATATTATGCATGTATAACCTAGATTGATGCTATTTAACATGATTTGAAGCCAAAAACTTCAAAATTTTTAGAAATCTAGGGTTTGTGTTCTTGAGCAATTTGGGGCTTTTTGATATAAACAGGTTATGGCCAATTTTTGTCGTGAATTATTGCTAAATTAAGTAGTGTAACATGTTTAGGTAGCTAAATGATCCAAACATTGATCCTAAACATGATTTTTGAGAATTAAAGTGGACTTTTTATGTCCTAAATTCATGAACTTGATTAATTTGATATAAATGCCATTTGAAACTTGTTTAATTGCTAGTAATGATTACTTTGACATGTTATTTGAGATAAAAGCTTATGAACTTTGTAACCATTTTCATATATGCTTATTTGAAAAAGTATAGAATTGATAAAAAAAATGAAAATGAGTATAAGTTTAATATGGATTAAACATGTTATTGTAATTGTTTTAATTTGTTATTTTGCTAACACTAATGCATATTTGGATGCACAAATTTTGATCATAGAATCGAAATTGCTTTACCCGAGGGCGGGGCGAAAAATTTTGTTATCATTATTTTTAATTTTATTGATCTAAAGTATACCAAAAAAATTAAAAAACTCAAAAATCTTTCCTTTTAAAACAATCGCTGTAACGACAAATTTTAAATTTTGTCGAGGGACGGACTAGGTAAACATACCGAAACTACCTAAAGTAAAAGGAAACAAAATTTTAAAAAAATTATTCATTTAAATTGTTTTAATAAATAAAGGTTTTATATATATATATATATATATATATATATATATATATATATATATATATATATATATATATATATATATATATATATATATATATATATATATATATATATATATATATATGTTTGTAGTTTATCTTATGTACAAAACAGGGTAAAACAGCGCACTTTCAAAGACTGACATTAAAGTTCAGCAAAAGCTACTAATTTTGACGACAAGACGCAAAATATCAAATGTGATATAAAATAATATGTTTGCAAACTCGGTATTTTTCATCATTTTTCTACGCTAATCACCCTCATGAATTTAAATTTTTACTGATTTCATGCAAATGAGGGCATTGCATGATCTCAAGTGTGGGGAAGGGTTATAAATTCTCTCGGGTTTACACTTAGTTTAATTGCCAAATTTTGTGAAAATTTGAAAAATTTTCAACTAAATGAATTCAAAATCATGTTTATACATATTTATGAACGATAAAACTAGGTGTTAATGCCGAAATTATTGTTACCTCGGAGAGAACATAAATGGAGAAACAACCCAAAATGCTTGAATTTATTTAAAATGGAATAAAGGAAAATAAAAAGGCAAAGACAAATATAAATAAAAGCTAAGTGTGGGAAGAATTTACCAAGTTCTTCAAAACATATATCACATATTTGGTACAGATTATTGCAGGTACTTTTGCTTTAGACTAAACTAATCAGTTTTACCCGATTTATTGTAATACCTTTGAAAGAATAGATGGATCTACACGATGAATCAATTCCATCATTAAAAGGAAGTAAAGTCTTCCAAAAAAGACACGCGCTTCTTGATTTAGGTCAGAAAGTTGTCGTCCAGACCAGCTGTAGGTTGACGAAAAATCTAGAAAAGTCATCTATAAAATCAGCAGGAAATCCACGGACCTCAGCATCAAACAGGGTCTCCAAGTGGTCAGACTTATTCTAACCATGAGAGGATCTGTCTCGTAAAATGGGAAGGGCGCCGTGCAAATTAGCTTGATAAGACTAATGAATTAGACCCCCAGAAAGGATAATCTCCTTAAAGATTAAAAATTAGCTTTTAAGCCTGATATTACTCAATTCTTGAGATTGACTTTAAAGATTGAGAATTACAAACTCATGGAATTCGATAATATCTAAACTCGAGCTTGAACGAGAGAATATTTTGATCAAATTAAAACCAATTTGTTTTCTGAAAACCCATTTTCAATGCGTTCATTACCATTGAACGTAAAATCCTAAGAATTCACCGAAATTCATTAGGTCACCTGAACCAAATCGGGTGTCAACCGTAAGAACGGTGGTTGCATAGCATGGTCGAAGACAGGACCTTGTGCCAGACCAAAAAACTATAGGATGATCTTTGCTATTGCTCCTACAAAAGATAGTAATTGCATCCGACACGTTTTAGACCATGAACATCTGCATGTCATTAGACATTGCCTTAACGGTTGTTTGTTCAACGCTTTCCTTTACAACCGGATGGTAGTTTACCGAAAGGTAATATACGGAGCAAGTATACTGGATGTGTTGCTTTCCTAATACAAGGTTAGCAAGTGGGTGACACAAAACCACAAGTTTTGAGCTAAAATTTTAAAATCTGAAACCCACAAAACCCACAAAAATATTTTGCAAACACCGGTGAAGAGTTATTCCGGAAAACTTATCTAGGGTAAAAGCTAGAATGAATTTTCAAAAGATCAAATGTTTTCATAAAGATCCAATTTCCTTAAAGGATCTAAATTTTCATAGTCATGTAGGACTGTAAAATACATCGTTACTATCATTGTTTATACCGCCGTATCAAAATCACTGATGTATAAAGTGTGAGAATAAAAAAAAGTGATTCGAGTGAGGTGTGATTTTATTTTAAGTTATGTATTGCTTGAGGACAAGCAACGTTCAAGTGTGGAGATATTTGATAGTGCTCTAAATGAACATATATTTAGGCACAATATCCTTCCAATATGTAAAGCTTTTAGTTGCAAATGTTCTATTTTTATGTAATATTCGTTTAAATAAATAAGTGCGAAGACAAAAGAAGAAAACGATGATTTGAAGATGCAAATGACCAAAAAGCTCAAATGAACAAGATATAATTCAAGTGGTTCCATTTATTGATAAGAAACGTCTAAAAATGACAAGAGTACGAGTCGCAGAATGCAAAGTACAAGATATTAAATCGTACGAAAGGACGTTCGAAAATCCGAAACCGGGACATGAACCGAGCATCAACGCGCGAGTCAACGGAGCTAAAATTACAAGTCTACTATTCACAAGAATATAATATAATATATATATATATATATAATTATATAAAATTATATATATTATATTTTATATTAAATAAATCAAGCAGCCTACGTTTAATTGAAGGATGTATGCTGGCCAGCCTGTCCATGCAATCGCATGGAAATAACAAAGGGAACCCATGCGATCGCATGACTCCCAAACTCAGATCACATCTATAAAAGGCCAGCAAATTGGACGAGTAATATACATCTTTTTCTTTTCCTTCTCTGAACGAAAACATATATATATATATATATATATATATATATATATATATATATATTTATAATATTACGTTTAAATTAAGTTTAATAATAATTGGGTTATTGTAAGAAATGTTTTAAGGTTTTGTAAGTCGGAACTCTGTCCGTGTAACGCTACGCGATTAATCACCACTGTAAGCTATGTTCTTCCTTTTTAAATTAATGTCTCGTAACTAATTTAATATTATGCTTATTTGAGCCGAAGTAATCGTGATGTTAGACTAAATATTAAGACGAGGTTATTGGATTTTGTATCATAATTTGGGTTTGGACAAAAGACCGACACTTGTGGACATTGGACTATTGACTATTAATAGATAGGGGGTATTGTCTAATCGAATGACAACTCATTAGAATCTGTCGAACCTATCTTCAAATTAGTTAATCTACTAATTATTAAAATGATTATGTATGTTCTATTTAGTGACGTTTATACGACATCTTTTACGATCATTTAATAAATTATTCGGGTTGGGTAATTGATTATTCATTCTGATCAAGTGGGTAAATTAATATTCATATCTCATTAAAACAGGGGTGGATTACATACAAGGATAATTGGTGTAATTGTTAATAAAGTATTAAAACCTTGGATTACACGCAGTTGATAACCCGGTGTAATTATTATACAAAGTATTAAAACCTTGTTACAGTTCGAATCCCTAATTAGTTGGAATATTTGACTTCGGGAATAAGGTTAATTTGACGAGCATTTTATAATTATGACCGATGGACTATTATGGACAAAAACCAGATAGGTATCAAATAAACCAGGACAAAGGACAATTAACCCGGGTAACAATTAATTAAAATCAAAACGTCAAACATCATGGTTACGGAAGTTTAAATAAGCATAATTATTTTATTTTATATTTCATCGTACCTTTATTTACTGTCATTTTAATTACTGCAATTTACTTTATCGCAATTTAAATTCTGTCATTTATATTATCGTCATTTATCTTTATGATTTATTTAAAATCGACAAACCAATCATTAAACGGTAAAACCCCCATTTTATAATAATAATAATACTAATATTTACTAATATATATATTTATATATTTATACAAATATAGTTGTTAAAAATATAGTACGCAATAAGCCGTCTCCCTGAGGAACGAACCGGACTTACTAAAACCTACACTACTCTACGATTAGGTACACTGCCTATAAGTGTTGTAGCAAGGTTTAGGTATATTCCATTCAATAAATAAATAAATAACTTGTGTAAAATTGTATTGTATTTAATAGTATTTCTTAATAAAATTAATAGTATTTCGTATACACCCTCGCAACACATCAACACAGTCGATATCCTGGTGTAATCATTAACAATGTATTAAAACCTTATTACAGTTTAAGTCCCCAATTAGTTGGAATATTTTACTTCGGATATAAGGATAATTTGACGAGGACACTCGCACTTTATATTTATAACTGATGGACTGTTATGGACAAAATAGATTGACATATCGAATAATCTAGGACAAAGGATAATTAACCCATGGTAATAAATTAAAATCAACACGTTAAACATCATGATTACGGAAGTTTAAATAAGCATAATTCCTTTATTTCATATTTCATCGTACTTTTATTTACTGTCATTTTATTTATTGCACTTTTAATTATCGCATTTTTATTTATTATCATTTACTTTATGCTTTAAATTAAGTTGTATTTATATTTAATATTTTACATTAGGTTTTAATTGCGACTTAAGACATAAAATCGACAAACCGGTCATTAAACGGTAAAAACCCCCCTTTTATAATAATAATAATATTACTTATATATATTGATACAAATATAGTTTAAAAATAAATATAGCGTTAGACTCAGCTAGCTCCCTGCGGAACGAACCGAACTTACTAAAAACTACACTAGTTTACGATTAGGTACACTGCCTATAGTGTTGTAGCAAGGTTTAGGTATATCCACTTTATAAATAAATAAATAACTTGTATAAAAATTGTATCGTATTTAATAATATTTCGTAGTAAAAATATAACTATTTCGTATACACCTCTCATAACATCAAGTATTTTTGGCGCCGCTGCCAAGGAAACGAGCGAAACGCTATAAAAAATATATTAAGTTTTTAATCCATTTTTGTAAAAAAATTATATAAATTTAAAAATATAAAAACATAAAAAAATATTTATTTCTATATTTTTAAGTATTTAAATTAAAAAGTTTATATTTTTATTTTTCGTTTGTTAAAAATTACGACTAATAAGTAATTTTTTATATAAGTTTTTATTACATATTATATTTTTTTATAAATTAAAAACAGAAAATTAAATTCAGAAAAAAATATAAATAAATAAAAGAAGTATTCGGGCCCGAAACTGTAGCAGCCCAACTACTTGGCCTGAAAACCGAATCCATGCGATCGCATGGAATTACCACATTCAACTCATGCGATCGCATGAGTTGATATGACAGGTCTGGTACCTTTGACCATTGAATTAGGGTTACGTAATAATAATTATTATTAATTAATTACCTAATTAGGGTTTATTTTAATAATAATTTAGTTTAGTTTTTATTTAATTTGTATTTTTAAGTTTTAATTAGTTTTATTAAATTATAAACTTAACACTTTTATAAAATAATAATATAAAATAATATTTTTATAAAAATTAGTAATTTTATCATTTTTGTATCTTTTTATTATTTAGTACGTAGTTTATTTTTATCGTTCGCAATTAGTTTAAACTTAGTTTTTGCCGTAGTTATTTTATATTTCTAAATTTTTAGGCTTTGCCGTAAAATCCCTTAAGTGCTTTTTCTTTAGATTAAGATTTAGACGCTTTAGAAATTTACGACATCGCTTATCGCTTTAATATTTTAGAAATTTTAGTGCCTTTTAAGTTATTGCCGTTTTGGATATAGAATTCCTTTTAAGCTTTAATACCTTTAGACGTAAGTTTTAATTTTTAGTTTTTAGACTTTTAAGTTTCGACGTTTTTCTTTCTTATTTTTATTTTTCGACCTTTTATTTTTCGACGTTTTACGACGCACTCTTTTTCTTTCTTATTTCTCGACGCTCTAGTTCTTTAGGACATAGAATTTTCTTTATTTATTTTAAAATTTCGACGAAAAATTATTTTAAGCGGTTAAATTGATAGACATCCAAAATTTTCTGGTTCGTAGTAATAGTTGGATTTGTTAGTGGCGAGTTGTGGGCTTCTGATTTAAAGGGTCCTGGCTACCTGCTGCATCTATTGGCTATTCGAGACGGGGGCAAAATTAGAAAAGTCTATTAATTTGATAGCTTTAATAATTTTTATTTTTGTAACTTATAGGATATTCTGTGAATGCACCGAGCAAAACGTTCACCACCTTTCATACGTTCACCACCTGTAACTCGATCAAGACATCTAGCCAACATTGTCGCCGTTGATTTTTCTTTAGAATCGTCATCTAGTCAACCAAGTACTCCAATTCAAATTTCCGATAATCCATTTTTTGAACCCGACCTCACAATTGAGAATCCGGAGAATATTCAGGAACAATTCAGAGATCCTGAACCACTAATCATTCCTCCTGAACCACAAATCACTCATCCAGAGATTGTCGAGGAAGAAACCATTAAGTCAGAATCCTCTAGTGATTCAGATTCAACAAACTCAATCATGAAAAATCTGGAACCTCTAAGTATGAAAGATCGAATGAGGGCTAAACGCACTGGCCAAGGTCACGCAATTACTCAACCAGACATTAATGTGCCAGATTATGAAATCAACGGACAAATCCTACACATGGTAACTAATCAATGCCAATTTAGTGGTGCGCCGAAGGAAGATCCAAATGAATATCTTCGTACCTTTAATAGGATCTGTACTCTATTCAAAATCAGAGAAGTTGAGGATGAACAGTTATATCTCATGTTATTTCCCTGGACTTTAAATGGAGAAGCCAAAGATTGGTTAGAATCGTTACCTGAAGGGGCAATTGATACATGGGATGTTTTAGTTGAAAAATTTCTTAAACAATTCTTTCCGGCATCTAAAGCCGTGAGACTTCAAGGAGAAATTGTTAGATTCACACAGAAGCCAAATGAAACTCTATATGAGGCGTGGACAAGATTTAAAAAGTTGTTAAGAGGATGTCCTCAACATGGTTTAGACACTTATCAAATAGTACAAATATTCTACCAAGGATGTGACATTACTACATGAAAAGACATCGACATAGCAGCTGGTGGTTCCATTATGAAGAAAACCGCAACTGAAGCTTACAAAATTATTGATAACACTGTTTCCCACTCACACGAGTTGCATCAAGAAAAAGACATCGTTAGATAATCTAAAGCGGCTAGAGCCGATTCTAGCCATGACTTTGATTCCATTTCCGCAAAGTTAGATGCTTTCGAGAGACGAATGGAAAAGATGACTAAAGATATTCATGCAATACAAATTAGTTGTGAGCAGTGTGGAGGACCACATTTGACAAAAGATTGTCTCGGTATTGAACAAACAATGAAACAAAGAGAGAATGTTTCATACATGAACCAAAGGCCTGGAAATAATTATCAGAATAATTATCAACCGCCAAGACCAAACTACAATCAAAATCAGAATTATAACCGAAATGTTCCATGCAACAACCAACAAGGTCCTAGCAATCAACAAGTATCCAATAATACTTACAACCAGCAAAGACCTATTTTTCCAATTAAACCACCACAAACCGATGATAAAAAGCCAAATTTAGAAGATATGATGTCGAAGCTAGTTGAATCTCAAACGCAATTTTTCACATCTCAGAAACAAACTAATGAACAAAATGCTCAAGCATTTAGAAATCAACAAGCTTCTATTCAAAATTTGGAACAAGAAGTGAGTAACCTAGCAAGGTTGATAGGTGAAAGAAAACCAGGGAGTCTACCTAGCGATACAAATGCTAACCCCCGGAATGAAACAGCTAAAGCTATTACCACGAGAAGTGGTATTACACTTAAACCACCTGAAATACCTGTAATTTCTGATGACTTTATTCCTACTCCACAGGAACCACAATCTAATCAAGAAAAGGAAAAAGAACCGGTAGTTGAAAAGGTTAATGAAGATAACACAGTTAAGGCAAAGCCTTATGTTAAACCATACCAACCACCACTTCCTTACCCGAGTAAAATGAGAAAAGAAAGACTTGAAGACGAGCAATCCAAATTCTTAGATATGTTTAAACAAATAAATGTCAATCTTCTTTTCATTGATGTGATTTCAGGAATGCCTAGGTATGCCAAATTCTTGAAAGATCTAATCAGAAATAGAAAGAAAATGGAAGAACTCTCGGCTGTTACTATGAATGCTAATTGTTCTGCAGTATTGTTGAATAAGATACCAGAAAAATTATCAGATCCAGGAAGTTTCACAATTTCATATTTTATGGGTAGTCTTAGTTCAATAGAAGCATTGGCAGACTTAAGTGCTAGTATAAATTTAATGCCGTATTCACTATACGCTAAACTAGACCTCGGAGAATTGAAACCAACAAGAATAAGCATACAACTAGCAGATCGATCAGTAAAATATCCTAGAGGGATAATGGAGAACATGCTAGTTAAAGTTAGTACTTTAGTATTTCCAGTAGATTTTGTTATTCTGGACATGGAAGAAGATTCTCGAGTTCCTCTCATATTAGGAAGACCATTCTTAAACACAGCTAAAACAATAATAGACGTGTTCGGTAAGAAACTGACCCTAAGTATAGGGGACGAAAGTGTTACCTTTTCTGTTGATAGAGCCATGCAACAACCGCAATCTGCAGATGATACATGTTATTATATTCAAACTATAGATTCACATGCAGAATTGTTAGAAGAATTTTTAGAATTACAAGGAACAGGAGAATGTTCTTTAGGAGAAGGGACTGAATTAATTGATGAAACTGAAATGTTAGCTACACTTATGGCTAATGAATATGAACCAACAACAGAAGAACTTCAAATGCTAAAAGAGGAAGACAGATATCGATATAAATCATCGATAGAAGAACCACCGACATTAGAGTTAAAGCCACTTCCAAACCATTTGGAATATGCTTATTTACATGGTGAATCTGAATTACCTGTAATAATATCGTCTTCTCTTAAGAAAAATGAAAAATCTCAACTCATTTCTGTGCTAAAAGCTCATAAACCAGCTATTGCATGAAAGATTCATGACATTAAAGGCATAAGTCCTTCGTATTGCACACATAAAATCCTTATGGAAGAAGGTCATAAAACATATGTGCAACGCCAACGAAGACTAAATCCTAATATGCAAGATGTTGTTAAGAAAGAAATTATTAAACTGCTAGATGCAGGTTTAATTTATCCAATCTCTGATAGTCCATGGGTAAGCCCAGTTCAATGTGTACCTAATAAGGGTGGCATGACTGTCATCACAAATGAAAAAAATGAGCTTATTCCTACTAGGACTGTAACAGGATGGCGTGTTTGTATTGATTATAGAAAATTAAATGATGACACCAGAAAAGATCACTTTCCCTTACCTTTCATTGATCAAATGTTGGAAAGATTAGCCGAAAATAGTTACTATTGTTTTCTTGACGGTTTTTTCGGATACTTTCAAATTCCAATAGCACCCGAGGATCAAGAGAAAACAACGTTCACATGCCCTTATGGTACTTTTGCTTACAAACGCATGCCATTTGGACTATGCAACGCCCCTGCAACATTTCAAAGGTGCATGATGGCGATTTTTCACGACATGATAGAAGAATGCATGAAAGTTTTCATGGATGACTTTTCAGTCTTCGGTGATACATTTGAATCATGTCTAGTTAATCTTGAACGAATACTTATTAGATGCGAGCAATCAAATCTAGTACTTAATTGGGAGAAATGCCATTTCATGGTTAAAGAAGGCATCATTCTTGGTCATAAAATTTCAAAGGAAGGAATTGAAGTGGATAGAGCTAAAGTAGATGTAATTGCTAAACTTCCACATCCCACCAATGTTAGAGGAGTTAGGAGTTTTCTAGGGCATGCAGGTTTTTACCGACGTTTCATAAAAGATTTTTATAAAATTGCCACTCCTATGAATAAACACCTAGAAAAGGATGCTCCATTCATATTTTCAGATGAATGTATCAAATCTTTTAATATTCTTAAAGAAAAACTCACTAATGCTCCGATCATGATAACTCCAAATTGGAATATACCATTTGAACTCATCTGCGATGCAAGTGATTTTGCAATGGGAGTCGTTTTAGGACAAAGGATTTAAAAACGATTTCAACCTATCTATTATACTAGTAAGACGTTAAAAGGAGCACAGATGAATTACACAACTACTGAAAAAGAACTCCTTGCTTTTGTCTTTGCTTTTGACAAATTTCGTTCATATCACGTTCTAGCTAAAACGGTGGTCTATACCGACCATTCTGCTCTTAGATACCTATTTTCAAAACAAGATGCCAAACCACGATTAATCCGTTGGATCTTACTCTTACAAGAGTTCGATATTGAAATCCGAGATAAAAAGGGAGCAGAAAATCTTGCAGCTGATCATCTTTCTCGTCTTGAAAATCCCGAATTAGAAGTTCTAAATAAATCGGCTATACAAGATAACTTTTCTGATGAATATCTTTTGAAAATCGATTATAATGAAATTCCATGGTTTGCAGGCTATGCAAACTACTTAGTATGTGGATTCCTTGAAAAAGGGTTGTCATACCAAAAACGAAAGAAATTCTTTAGTGATATAAAACACTATTTTTGGGAAGATCCACATTTGTTTAAAAGTTGTCCCGATGGAATAATACGCTGATGTGTATTCGAAGATGAAGCTAGTCAAATCTTAAACCATTGTCACACAGGACCAACTGGAGGGCATTATGGGCCTCAACTCACAGCAAGAAAAGTCGACGACGCTGGATTCTATTGGCCTACAATTTTCAAAGACGCACACCTTCTTTGTAAATCCTGTGATGCTTGTCAAAGGGCCAGAAAAATAAGTGAACGAGATGAAATGCCACAAAATGTCATTTAAGTATGTGAAGTATTTGACGTTTGGGGTATTGACTTTATGGGTCCATTTCCAAAATCTCATAATAATCTCTACATTCTCGTTGCCATTGATTATGTATCTAAATGGGCGGAAGCACAAGCTCTCCGAACTAACGATGCACGAGTTGTAGTCAACTTTTTAAAACGTCTTTTTGCTAGGTTTGGAACACCGAAAGCTTTAATAAGTGATCGGGGTACTCATTTTTGTAATAATCAACTTGAGAAAGTTCTCAAAAGATATGGAGTAACTCATAAAATCTCAACCGCTTATCATCCACAAACAAGTGGACAAGTTGAAAATACCAACCGAGCATTAAAACGTATTCTAGAGAAAACCGTAGGATCAAATCCGAGGGAATGGTCCATGAAATTGGAGGATGCACTCTGGGCTTTTAGAACAGCCTACAAAACTCCAATTGGCACCACACCTTTTAGACTCGTTTACGGAAAAGCATGTCATCTTCCAGTAGAAATTTAGCACAAAGCATTTTGGGCTTTGAAGACATGTAATCTTGAGTTACATGAAGCTGGACATCTATGGTTAAATCAACTAAACGAATTAGAAGAATTGAGACATGAAGCATACGAAAATTTGTTAATCTATAAGGAAAGAACGAAGAAATGGCATGATAAAAGAATCAGAAGTTCAAAAGAATTTAAAGAAGGAGATAGAGTTCTTATTTTCAATTCACGATTCAAGCTATTTCCTGGAAAATTGAAATCAAGATGGTCTGGACCATTCATAGTCAAAAGAGTTTTCCCGTACGAAACAGTAGAATTAATTAATTCAAATGGGATTGAATTTAAGGTTAATGGTCACAGAGTTAAACATTACATTGATAATCCAATGAAAGTTGAAGATGAAGTTAATCATAATTTCGACACCACAGCTAACTAAGTGTGGGAAGATTCGAATCTTTTAAGGGTAATATGTATTTCTATTAAGAGTTAGATATTTTGTTTTCGTATAGTTCTCGAAAATGGAATCTGCATGGTCTTTCCCTAGCAGACCCTAAAGAACTAGTCTTCTCCCTCCATTCTGAATTTTTATTTCTTTTAGGTTTTACGAGATGAAGAATTCCTTTGATCTGAACCATTGTCTACTACTACACGCTATGATTACTAAATGTAATAATAACATCTTCTCGAGTGAACTGGTATCATTCATAAGAGGCAAAATGGACGAAGTGAAGAAAGAACTCAGGAAAGATCATCATAAAACACATTTTGGTAAAGGAAAATCAAAATCCGCAACAAAAAGAAGAGCACGACATCTTGAAAGATGTCATAAATGCGGAAAATGGTCACATGAAGGTAAATGTTCGAACAATCAAACATATTCAAATATCGAATTTGTTACTCTATGCAGAGAAGGACCTTTCATATGTTTAGAAGAAAAGTTATTGAAGAATCGAGGTTACGCTTACGTAGCTATGGAAAACCAAATCACACGACTCTCCTATGAGTCGGCTAAAACAGGTCTCTGAGAATTCTTTCTCACAGGTAAGTATGTACAGTTTTTATTGATTTTATTTATTGCTTTTAACCTTTTGATAATAAACGCTGAATCGTTCGCTATAAAGTAATAAATTGATATTCAATAAAATTAGGTATGCGAAACCGAAATTATTGATATCATACAAAAATTTATTACATCACTGCGAAATTTACCGTTTATTCATAAGGTATAAATATCTTTAATCAATCAATTCAAAATATTTCAAAAATTCGTCAGGAGTAAAGCTAGGTAAAATAGTCGAAATTACTTTACCCAAAAGAGGGACGTATATTTTTGATAATATTTGATTGATTAAAGTGGGATAAAAGACTAAAAAGATTTTAATTTTATTTTTACCATGTTTTTAAAATTAATATTATAAATTTTTAAAAACCAATATATTTAAGTTTTTAAATATTTTAAAAATTAATATTTTCAATATAAGTTTGTAAAATTAATGTATAAAAATATTAATGATATTTATATGAATTTTTAATTTTATGCATTTTAAATTTAAGTTTGGTGTGAATTTAAAAACAAAAATGTACTTTATTTCATTAAGTTAAAAAAATTGATTTTTAAAATTCGTCGTGAGTTGAAGACTAGGTCGTTGAACCGAAATTGCTTAACCCAAGGGAGGGACGAGAAATTTTATTATCATTATTTTTAATCTTATTAAATTAAAGTATGCCAAAAACATTAAAAAAACCCAAAAATCTTTGCTTTTAAAACAATGCTTAAAAATGACAAATTTTAAAATTTTGTCGACAGACGAACTAGGACAACGATCCAAAACGCCCTCATTCTAAAAGAAAACAAATTTTTAAAAATTAATTAATTATTTTATAAGTAAAAGGTTTTATAAAAAAAAAAACCCTGGACCTCATGCGATCGCATGGGAATTGCACGAGGTAGCCATGCGATCGCATGGCCCTTAAAAACTGGTCAGGATCAAAAGCTCATCGAGCTGTGCTCTCTGTCTCACAACACCCACACACACAAATACGAAAAAACACACACAAACACCCTAAAATCTTCAATTTTTCATCAAAATCATCCAAATTTCGTGCTATAATCCGTTCTAAACATGTCTTTTCTCAGACGGGGAAGCAGAAAGGTAAAAATTTCACCCCTAAACTCATAAATTTTTTACTTTTTGTGATAATTTTAATTAATTGCAATAATTTAATTTTGTTAATTTCTAGTGTAATTAGAGTTAAATTGTTAGTATATTATGCATGTATAACCTAGATTGATGCTATTTAACATGATTTGAAGCCAAAAACTTCAAAAATTTTAGAAATCTAGGGTTTGTGTTCTTGAGCAATTTGGGCCTTTTTGATATAAACAGGTTATGGCTGATTTTTGTCATGAATTATTGCTAAATTAAGTAGTGTAACATGTTTAGGTAGCTAAATGATCCAAACATTGATCCTAAGCATGATTTTTGAGAATTAAAGTGGACTTTTTAAGTCTAAAATTCATGAACTTGATTAATTTGATATAAATGTCATTTGAAACTTGTTTAATTGCTAGTAATGATTACTTTGACATGTTATTTGAGATAAAAGCTTATGAACTTTGTAACTATTTTCATATATGCTTATTTGAAAAAGTGTAGAATTGATAAAAAAAAATGAAAATGAGTATAAGTTTAATATGGATTAAACGTGTTATTGTAATTGTTTTAATTTGTTATTTTGCTAACACTAATGCATATTTGGATGCACAAATTTTGTGTTTAATGTGCTTTGCAGAGAAATACAGATACGGACGGTGCATCATCGTCTAGGCAACCTGATCCGGAACCACAGCTAGAGATGCAATATCACGAACCGGAACAACAACCTGAACAACAACAACATTATGATCAACACGTGCCATACTATCAACCAGAACCACAATTTTTTATTGCCTACGTAGTATTTCCCATTCACCATATAATAGAACATCCAACAATTCATGAAGAACAGTTGCATCCCAATTTAAGATTTGATAGAAGTTTGAGAGATTACCCGACGTACCAAAGTAACAAATTTAAGCTTTGGATCAAAAATGTAGAAGTACCAAGGGTAATAGATTGGGAGCCTTTGGAAAGAGTCCACCTAGCTAACCCAGTTAAGCAGCATCTAATCCAAAGGTATGGCAGCTTTTCTTTTTTCGATTGGGAACGTTTATTTACCACTCGTAGGCCTGTATATAAGGAGTGGTGTGTTGAAATAATGAGTACTATAGCTTTTAATAAGGATGTAGATAGGTTAGACGATAAGATTTTTCTTAGATTTTTACTTGGCCGTAGGATGTTTAGGATGTCCATGCTGGACATGGCCAGGGCTTTACAGATTTACACTCCCGCTGAATTACTAACACCTGATTGAACAAATTTAATTTATCATGGTGAGCGGGTAGATAGAAATTTTGACGCTAACGCCATCTGGAGGCGTATGTCAAATTTTAATGTGTTTACGCGGGGAGGAAGACACTCCTATTTAGATATTAATAAAGCCGAGCTTCGTATAATACATAGATTCTTAGCAAACTCGATTACACAAAGAGGTAACAACAAGGAGAAAATGACCTTACACGATTTATTTTACCTTAAGTGCATTCGAGACACTAGAAGCTTTGTTAATATCCCCTACTGTGTTAGTTTTTATCTGTCCAAAATGGTGGAAGGTATACAGGAAGGGGGAATAATAGGAGGAGGTATTTTTGTTACTCTCATTGGAGAGTATTTAGGTGTAGATAGGGAACAAGGGGGTCCAATGATGGTGGTTAGGGAACAAGACGAGACTTTAGGTGTGCAAGTCTATCAAGGTGCAAAGGTAATGACTAGGAGACGCAATCAGGCAATACCATATCAGGGCCGCCATCCACAGGTAGAGAGGGGTTCGGATGAGGAAATGGAGGGAGCGAATAACATTAGGGATGTCATTAGGGATAGTGCTACTGACATTTTCCAGCGTATAGATGAGGTAGAAATTACTAATGAGGATAGGCATCGTTGGTATGAGCAGTGGAAAGCCGCGAATGAGTATGAGACTTCCAGGCGACGCCAACACAATAGCTGGCAAGTTCATCAGCACCAAATCATGAGCCAGCTATCATATCAGGTACCAAATAACTACATCCCGACTCGGCCTGCTTACTATCCACAGCATCAGCCCGACATGTCATAACCCGTCCTTAACCCTAAGAACGAGTTAGATAACGTATGATTTCATTGCGAGGTATTGACCTCTATATGAGACATTTTTAAAAGAAAACTGCATATATTTTACATTACAAACCACACATCTTATTTTTGATACAAGCTTTAGACGATAGAAAGATGATTATCGTTTAGCGATAATCTTCGACTTACAAACTTTACAAATAATGATAACAACACGATTTCTAGTATATTTTACAACACAAATCCTCGGGTATGCAGTTTTATTTTTGACACAAATATGCGTACGCAAGATCCTGCTCAAATTCAACATAATGCAGCGGAAACTTCTAATTATCACCTGAGAATAAACATGTTTAAAACGTCAACATAAAGTTGGTGAGATATAGGTTTAGTGCCGGCAGCAATATATATATAGACCACAAGATTTCATATATAAACAGTTTAATAAAAATATTCTAAGTGGTTGAGCACTTGGTAACTGTCATAACCCGTCCTTAACCATAAGAACGTGTTAGATAACGTATGATTTCATTGCGAGGTATTGACCTCTATATGCGACATTTTTAAAAAGGAAAACTGCATATATTATACATTACAAACCAAACCATTATTTTTGTTACAAGCTTTAGACAATAAAAAGATGATTATCGTTTAACGATAATCTTCGACTTACAAACTTTACAAATGATAATAACAACACGATTTCTAGCATATTTTACAACACACGTCCTCGGATATGCAGTTTTATTTTTGACACAAATATGAGTACGCATGATCCTGCTTAGATTCAACATAATGCAGCGGAAGCTTTAATTATCACCTGAGAATAAACATGTTTAAAAACGTCAACATAAAGTTGGTGAGATATAGGTTTAGTGCGCAGCAATATATATATAGACCACAAGATTTCGTATATAAACATTTTAATAAAAATATTCTAAGTGGTTGAGCACTTGGTAACCATACTTAACATTTTCACGTCGCATATTCCCTTTAATATGAAATCTTACTACACCGTACCAAGTGTAGTCACAAAACGAAGTACTGTGCAACCGTTGAATACTGGTCGTCCAGTCCGATTGGGGTTGTCAGGCCCGATAGATCTATCAACAGGATTCGCGTTTACAATACCGCTGTAAATATTAGTTACCAAGCTACAGGGAAGTATGCCAGTGGTACAACTCAACGTAGAATATATTTTTCAGTTACTTGTGTCCATAATGTAAAACATAAAATACATGTATTCTCATCCCGAAATATTTAGAGTTTAAAAGTGGGACTATATACTCACTCTTGTCTTGATGATATATATATTTTGACTCGGTCTTCCGGTTGATATCACGAACCTATCCATATATAATATATCAATATGTTTTCATTTTAAAACAAACGTTATATATATATACTTGTTATACTTTTAATATTTTGAATATTTCCTTAGTCCGTAGTTAGCATTCCGATGTTAGTAATTCAATTTTTAATGGTTCATTTTTAGATGTTTAATATACCCGCAATAAACAAAACCCCCAACGAAATAAATAAAACCCCATCGTATATGTATTGGTCGAGATTAATCTTGACCCATGGTACCGGTGTTGTCAAATGACGTGTTGCGTACATAAAGTACCGGTGTTGTCAAATGACGTGTTGCGTACAATCATGGGATCTTATGATTAATCTTCTCGTGTTGTTTACGGGTGATCCTGAACCATATAAAATTGAATTATAAGTACATATATATAAAATATCATGTTATCTTAGAAATATGTGATTTATATCATTTTTTTCCAATTGATCCCGTAGTTGAAAATGTCTAGGATAGCCAATTTTGTTTCGGTCATAGTTTCTTCGTTACAAGTCCGTTTTCGTTGATTCAAATTGCCATCTTCTTGGATCGAGTTCTTCTTTAAGACTATGAACTGTAAATACCTTGGTTTGTATTCAAAATCATACGGCATAAGTGAAAGTTTAGTGAAACATATGAAGTTAAACATTTTGTTACAACAAAATCATTTAATGACCATTTTTCCAAAAATACTTATACTTTGAAAAACCAAGTTTTACCTTGTTAAATTAACATATAAATAAGTTATGTTACATGTCTTGAAGTATTTTAAAAGTTAAGTTAGAAGGATCTATTTAGTTTGCAAACAAGTTTGAAAACATTCAAACTATGTTCTTGTTGTTAAACTTTTGTACCACAAAATAAGATAGCTATATATATATGAATCGAATAAGGTTATGAACATAGATTCTACCTCAAGTTCCTTGGATAAGATTGCTGTAAAAGAGGAGTAAGAAGCTAGAATCAAAAGGGTGATAGAAGTGGATGAAAGTTTGGAAGTAAGTTGGTGTTCTTGGAGGGTTTTCTTGAAGTGTTTTTGTATGGTTTTCTTATGGTGTTTTAGTATGGTTTTTTGAAGCTAGATCTTCTTGGTAAGTTGCTGAAGTGTTATGGAGTTTAGAGTTCTTGAAAGAGTGTGTGTTTTTGCTAAGATAATTGAAGTGAAAGTGAATCAAAAATGGGAAATGAATGGAAGTATTTAAGGTGGTGATGGTGGCGTTTTTGATGGTGTACAAGGACAAAAGTTTTAGTTGTTTTCTTGTATAATTAGTCAAGTAATCATCCAAAAGTAATTACCTAGCTCTAAGGGCATGAATAATGGCTGGTTAGGTGGTGATTTTGATGTGTATTTACTATTAGTAAATACGTATAGGAGCTAGGTATGATACGAGTACAAATACTCTAGGTATACGTATAGAAATTTTGTGAAAAATGAAATGAGGATTCAAATATAGCTATCTTTTGTGAATACACTTATATGGTTTTATGTATTTAAGTTCTTAAAAGTGATTAAATACATTACTTATACGATATATGTATAACATTATAAGTCTTAAGTATTTATGTCAAATAACGTTACGTATAGTTATCGTTTTGAAAACTTAAGTTAGTAGTTTCAAAATATACTTATAACTTGTTGTTATTAATACAAAATGAGATATTAAAACATTTATTAATCATGTTAAATATGTATATATACATTTATTTACACAAACGTATAATTATCATATATTGTATAGTTCGTGATATCATCGGTCAAACTAGACGGTCAAACGTTGTGTAAAACTCTTTTCGGAAATATAAGTCTCGACAATTTGGATTGCTTATCATGTTGGCAAGGTTTAATTTATGTAAATATTAATCTTATAAGTATAGTATGATCGAAAAAGTGCGGGTCGTTACAGTAACCATACTTAACATTTAATCACGTCGCATATTCCCTTTATTATGAAATCTTACTACACCGTACCAAGTGTAGTCACGAAACGAAGTACTGTGCAACCGTTGAATACTGGTCGTCCAGTCCGGTTGGGGTTGTCAGGCCCGATAGATCTATCAACAGGATTCGCGTTTACAATACCGCTGTAAATATTAGTTACCAAGCTACAGGGAAGTATGCCAGTGGTACAACTCAACGTAGAATATATTTTTCAGTTACTTGTGTCCATAACGTAAAACATAAAATACATGTATTCTCATCCCGAAATATTTAGAGTTTAAAAGTGGGACTATATACTCACTTTCGTCTTGAAGATATGTAATTTCGACTTGGTCTCCGATTGATATCACAAACCTATCCATATATAGTTTATCAATATATTTCTATTTTAAACAATCGTCACATATATATACTTTTTATACTTTTAATAGTTTTAATAATTTCTTAGTCCGTAGTTAGCAGTCCGATGTTAGTAATTCAATTTTAATGGTTCATTTTTAGGTGTTTAATAAACCCCCAATGAAATAAATAAAAACCCCCATCGTATATGTATTGGTCGAGATTAATCTTGACCCATGGTACCGGTGTTGTCAAATGACGTGTTGCGTACATAAAGTACCGGTGTTGTCAAATGACGTGTTGCGTACAATCATGGGATCTTATGATTAATCTTCTCGTATTGTTTACGGGTGATCCTGAACCATATAAAATTAAATTATGAGTACATATATATAAAATATCATGTTATTTTAAAAAGATGTGATTTATTTAATTTTCTCCAATTATTTTCGTAGCCAAACTAGTCTTAGATATCCGATCTCGTTTTGGTCATAGTTTCTTCGTTACAACTCCGTTTTCGTTGATTCAACTTGCCACTTCCTTGGATCGAGTCCCTCTTTAAGACTATGAACTGTAAATACCTTAGTTTGTATTCGAAATCACAGGTCATAGGTCAAACTTTAGTGAAACTTATGAAGTTAATCATTTTCCATCATGTAAACAACCTTAAATGATTATTTTTCTAAAAATACTTATACTTTGAGTTAAATCATGAAATTTTTATGTGTTATCATATTCATAGTAAAAATCATTTTTCCAGAAAATAAATCTCCAATTCAAAGTTTAAGATGGTTTTTAATTATCCAACCCAAAACAGCCCCCGGTTGCACCCCGACGTCATAAAAACAGTTTTTAAGGTGTTCTTTGAAAAACCAAGTTATACCTTGTTAAATTAACATATTTTTAAGTTATATTACAGGTCTTGAAGTATTTTAAAAGTTAAGTTAGAAGGATCTATTTAGTTTGCGAACAAGTTTGAAATCATTCAAACTATGTTCTAGTTTATAAACTCTTATATATATAGCTATAAATATATGAATTGAAAAAGAGTTGAAGTAGAGTTTTTACCTCAAGTTTAAAATGTAAAGTTGCTGGAAAGAAGTAGTAAAATAAAAGTTGAGAGAGTTCTTGCAAGTGTGTGTGAAAATTGGAAGTAAAATTTGGAAAATGAATGTGTAAAAATGAGTTAGAAATGGTGCTTATTTATAGGCTTGAAAATTTGGTTTTTAGTGAAAATATCTAAGATAAGTTAAAATTTATTATGTCATGAATGACATATTATTCCAATAATTGAAGATTTCTATTGGTATATACCAATAGTAAATACTTCTAGAAGCTGTGTATAGTACCCTAGATATACGTATAGGATTATTGAGGAAACGGAACGAGAATTCAAATATAACTATCTTTTGTAAATATACTTATATTGTTTTATGTATAAAAGCCCTTTAAAAATGATTAAATACATTACTTATACGATATATGTATAAACATTATAAATCATCAGTATTTATGTCAAATAACGTTACGTATGGTTATTGTTTTGAAAACTTAAGTTAGTAGTTTCAAAATATACTTATGACTTTTTGTTATTAATACAAAATGAGATATTAAAACATCCTGAGATCATGTTAAATATGTATGTATAATTATCATATATTGTATAGTTCGTGATATCATCGGTCAAACTAGACGGTCAAACGTTGTGTAAAACTCTTTTCAAAAACATAAATCTTAACAATTTGGATTGCTTATCATGTTGGTAAGGTTTAATTTATATAAATATTAATCTTATAAGTATAGAACGATCGAAAAAGTGCGGGTCATTACAGTACCTACCCGTTAAATAAATTTCGTCCCGAAATTTTAAAATTGTACCTATTTTGCGTCATCGGAAAACAAGTGTGGATATTTTTGTTTCATTTGATCCTCTCGTTCCCAAGTAAACTCGGGACCCCTTCGAGCATTCCAACGAACCTTAACGATCGGTATGTTGCTCTGCTTGAGCCGTTTAACTTCACGATCCATGATTTCGATTGGTTCTTCGATGAATTGTAGTTTCTCGTCGACATGGATTTCTTCAAGAGGAATGGTGAGGTCTTCCTTTGCAAGACACTTCTTAAGGTTTGAGACGTGAAAGGTATTATGTACTCCAGCGAGTTGTTGCGGTAACTCGAGTCGATAAGCTACCGGTCCAATGCGTTCGATGATCTTGAACGGGCCTACATACCTTGGGTTTAGTTTACCCCTTTTTCCAAAACGTATTACACCTTTCCAAGGTGACACCTTTAACATAACCATGTCACCGATCTGAAACTCTAATGGTTTCCTTCGAACATCGGCGTAGCTCTTTTGGCGACTACGGGCTGTTTTCAATCTCTCCTTGATTTGTACTATCTTCTCAGTCGTTTCGTGTATGATCTCGGGACCAGTTAATTGTCGATCTCCTACTTCATTCCAACAAATAGGAGATCTACACTTCCTTCCGTACAATGCTTCGAATGGCGCAGCTTTAATGCTCGCATGATAACTATTATTATACGAGAATTCTGCTAATGGTAGATATTTATCCCATCCGTTTCCAAAATCGATCACACATGCCCTGAGCATGTCTTCAAGAGTCTGAATCATTCTTTCACTCTGCCCGTCAGTTTGCGGATGATACGCGGTACTCATATCCAAACGAGTTCCTAGGGCCTCCTGTAGTGATTGCCAGAACTTTGATGTAAATCTACTATCACGATCGGATATAATGGAAATAGGTATTCCATGCCTTGAAACAACTTCCTTTATATACAATCATAATAGTTTCTCCATTCTATCTGTTTCCTTTATAGGCAAGAAGTGTGCAGACTTGGTGAGACGATCAACAATCACCCAAATGGTGTCGTATCCCCAGGCAGTCTTTGGTAACTTCGTGATGAAATCCATGGTAATACCATCCCATTTCCATTCTGGGATTTCTGGTTGTTGAAGTAACCCTGACGGCTTCTGGTGTTCAGCTTTGACTTTGGAACAAGTTAAACATTCCCCAACATATGTTGCAACGTCTGTCTTTAAATTAGGCCACCAATAATGTGTCTTAAGATCTTGGTACATCTTTCCAACTCCAGGATGTATCGAGTATCTTGTCTTATGTGCCTCATTTAATATCAACTTCCTTAATCCACCCAACTTCGGTACCCAAATACGATTTGCAAAATATCGAATTCCATCTTCCCGCATAACGAGTTGCTTCTCATACTTCTTCATTATTTCATTTCCTATATTTTCTTTAGTAAGTGCTTCTCGTTGAACTTCTTTGATTTGTGAGTTGAGATTCATGCGAATTTTTATGTTCATCGCTCGTACTCGAATTGGTTCTCGTTCCTTTCTGCTTAAAGCATCGGCCACCACGTTCGCCTTCCCGGGATGATAACGAATTTCACAATCATAGTCGTTTATTAACTCGACCCACCTACGTTGTCTCATGTTCAGCTGTTTCTGATCAAAAATATGTTGAAGGCTTTTATGATCAGTAAACACAGTGCATTTAACCCCATACAAGTAGTGTCTCCATATCTTCAATGCAAACATGACTGCTCCCATTTCTAGATCATGCGTCGTATAATTCCGCTCGTGAATCTTCAATTGTCGGGATGCGTATGCAATAACTTTCTTTCGTTGCATAAGAACGCAACCAAAACCTTGTCGCGAAGCGTCACAATATATTTCAAAATCATCGTTCCCTTCTGGTAACGATAAAATAGGCGCCGTAGTTAACTTCTTCTTTAGTAATTGAAATGCACTCTCCTGCTCAGAAGTCCATTCATATTTCTTCCCTTTTTGCGTTAACGCTGTCAACGGCTTAGCTATTCGGGAAAAATCTTGAATAAACCTTCTATAATAACCGGCTAAACCCAAAAATTGACGTATCTGCGTTGGTGTCTTAGGAGTCTCCCATTTTTCAATGGCTTCAGTTTTTGCTGGATCAACCTGAATTCCTTTGCTACTAACAACGTGGCCAAGAAATTGAACTTCTTTCAACCAAAAAGCACACTTAGAAAATTTAGCATATAGTTGTTCTTTTCTCAACAACTCTAATATCAACCTTAAATGCTCTTCATGCTCTTGCTCACTCTTGGAATAGATAAGAATATCATCAATGAAAACGATAACAAACTTATCTAAATACGAACTACAAACTCGATTCATGAGGTCCATGAATACAGCTGGCGCATTCGTCAATCCAAACGGCATAACCAAAAATTCGTAATGACCATAACGTGTCCGAAAAGTAGTTTTCGGTATATCTTCTTCTTTGACACGTAATTGATGATAGCCCGACCTTAAGTCAATTTTTGAGTACACACATGATCCTTGGAGTTGATCAAATAAGTCGTCAATTCTCGGTAGTGGATACCGATTCTTGATAGTTAACTTATTTAATTCACGATAATCTATACACATCCTAAAAGATCCATCTTTCTTTTTAACAAATAGAATCGGAGCTCCCCACGGTGAAGTACTTGGTCGTATGAATCCATGATCCAGTAATTCTTTTAACTGACTCTGAAGTTCTTTTAACTCGGACGGTGCAAGTCTATATGGAGCACGAGCCACTGGTGCAGCTCCTGGTACTACATCTATTTGAAATTCTACAGATCTAAATGGAGGTAATCCCGGCAACTTTTCCGGAAAGACTTCAGGAAAATCTCTTGCCACAGGCACGTCATTGATGCTCTTCACTTTTTCCTTTGTTTCGACTTTATTAACATGTGCTAAGATAGCATAGCACCCTTTCTTCAAGCACTTTTGAGCTTTCAAATAACTAATGAGTTTTAGCTTTGAGTTACCCTTCTCTCCATAAATCATTACTGGCGTTTTATCCTTACGAGGAATGCGAATTGCCTTCTTGGCGCACACAACTTCAGCTCCTATTTTGGACATCCAGTCCATGCCGACTATTACATCAAAACTTCCTAATTCTACGGGTATCAAGTCAATTTTAAACGTTTCTCCGGCTAAATTTATTTTACAATCACGGCAAATTTTATCGGCTTTAATTAGTTTACCATTAGCTAACTCAATCATGTACTTAGCATCGAGAGATAATGATGAACAATTCAATTTAGCGTGAAAGTCTCTACACACGTAACTTCTATCAGCACCAGTATCAAATATAATAGATGCGGATAAGTTATTAATGGTAAACGTACCCGTAACAAGCTCCGGGTCTTCACATGCCTCTTTAGCATTAATAACAAATGCTCTTCCACGTGCAGGTCCGATATTCTTCTCTGGATTCGGGCACTGGCTCTTATAGTGGCCTTGTTTTCCACACCCAAAACAAGTAATGGTAGCCAAAGCAGTTCTATTTGCGTTGGTGGCAGGAGTCTTGGCACCATTTGTATTCGTAACGAGAGCCCTACAATCTTCAGCAAGATGACCCTGTCGATTACATTTGTTGCATACCACACTACAGTAACCAAAGTGATGTTTGTGACATCGGTTGCATAAAGGACTTTGTCCTTTGTAACCAAAACCTAAACCACTACCCGCACCTTTCGGGGTTTCTTGTTTCTTAAAAGTTTGTTGTTGATTACCTCGATCATAGCTTCCATTCCACTTTCTCTTGTTACCTGATACCTTCACATCAGTATTGAATGCTTTCTTATCCAAAATGACCTGATCCATTAGCTCGTTTGCCATGGTTATAGCTTCATGAATTGTCTTAGGTTTCGATGCTGTAACATTTGCCTTGACCTTTTTGGGCAAACCATCTTTGTACATTTCAATCTTCCGTTCTTCGGTTGGAACCAATTCAGGACATAGCAAAACTAATTCCATGAATCGCTGATTGTAGTTGGTGATTTCAGTACCAATAACCTTCAGACTTCGTAACTCATCTTCCAACTTCCTAACCTCGTTCCTTGGACAATATTCATTGATTAACATTGTTTTGAATTCTTCCCACGGAGTATCATAAGCTACATCTCCTCCTACAGCCTTCACATAATTTTTCCACCACGTGAGTGCACTATCTTGTAAAGTGCACGATGCGTATTTGGTCATGTCCTTTTCAACACAACCACTGATTTTGAACACAGTTTCCATCTTTTCTATCCACCGGGTTAAACCGATCGGTCCTTCTGTTCCACTGAATGATGAGGGCTTGCAAGCTTGAAAAGTTTTGTAAGTGCACCCCACACGAGGATTTGGGTTAACTGCAGCACCTCTTGCAGCCTCGACCCATAACATTCTATCGTTCACTCGCTGATTGATGAGTTCCTGGATTTCTTGTTCCGTCATTCGGTTCAATCGCGCCATATTCTTCTATAAGAATGAAAAGAAAATAATTATTCACATGGAATATTATAGATGTAGTGTATATTTACAGTACATTATAGCTTATTAATAATATGAACCAGGTATTATTATAAAAGCCTTTTCTTCTTATTAGCGTTTTATAATTATATCTAGGGTAGTACCTACCCGTTAATGTTCATACTTAATAGCTTAGTACCGAACCAATTACTACAATCTAAATAATACTTAACCATGGAAAATTATTGCATTTCACACTTCACTATTTCACATATGCTTATCTTACATCGAACATTAAGCAAACCACACTAATAATATTATACAAAACATTATATGATCCCATGGTTTAATACGGCAGCGCATCGTTTGGTCTATTTTCTAGGACGTTTAGTTCCAATGAATGGCCTAACGCTTATCCTAGCTGTCTGCCTATATTTTGGCGGTGGGGCTGAAGAACTAGATGCCGGGACAGCACGAATAGGAATAGCGGGAATAGGGGTGGTAGTGTTTAGTGGAGTTGGTGCCACATCATCCTCCCTAAACTCGGGATTTGATTTTTCTAATTCATTAGCTTTTCGTTTCTTTCCTTGTTCGAACTTGTCTTTCGTAATTTCCTCGGGTTCACTTTCCTCCTCGGGTTCACTTTCCAGATTTTCTATAGTTGGTTCATCCGGAATTTGTGAGTCTTCCCCAAAGATATTATTTTCGTCATCGGATAGGTTAATGACTGGAACACCATCTGAAGATTCTGATTCGGAGTCGCTGAATGTGATAATAAGTTTTGAGCCCGACATCTATCACACCACAACTAACTCATTAGTACTACATAATATTTACATATAAATTTTAACCAACAGTGATAAGCAATGGTTTTTGAAATCAGACCCGGTCAAAGTCCAGACTTACTAATGTATCCTAACGACTTATCAGTTAGACACACTAATGCAAACCTGGTTCGCTAAGACCACCGCTCTGATACCACATGTCATAACCCGTCCTTAACCCTAAGAACGAGTTAGATAACGTATGATTTCATTGCGAGGTATTGACCTCTATATGAGACATTTTTAAAAGAAAACTGCATATATTTTACATTACAAACCACACATCTTATTTTTGATACAAGCTTTAGACGATAGAAAGATGATTATCGTTTAGCGATAATCTTCGACTTACAAACTTTACAAATAATGATAACAACACGATTTCTAGTATATTTTACAACACAAATCCTCGGGTATGCAGTTTTATTTTTGACACAAATATGCGTACGCAAGATCCTGCTCAAATTCAACATAATGCAGCGGAAACTTCTAATTATCACCTGAGAATAAACATGTTTAAAACGTCAACATAAAGTTGGTGAGATATAGGTTTAGTGCCAGTAGCAATATATATATATAGACCACAAGATTTCATATATAAACAGTTTAATAAAAATATTCTAAGTGGTTGAGCACTTGGTAACCATACTTAACATTTAATCACGTCGCATATTCCCTTTATTATGAAATCTTACTACACCGTACCAAGTGTAGTCACGAAACGAAGTACTGTGCAACCGTTGAATACTGGTCGTCCAGTCCGGTTGGGGTTGTCAGGCCCGATAGATCTATCAACAGGATTCGCGTTTACAATACCGCTGTAAATATTAGTTACCAAGCTACAGGGAAGTATGCCAGTGGTACAACTCAACGTAGAATATATTTTTCAGTTACTTGTGTCCATAACGTAAAACATAAAATACATGTATTCTCATCCCGAAATATTTAGAGTTTAAAAGTGGGACTATATACTCACTTTCGTCTTGAAGATATGTAATTTCGACTTGGTCTCCGATTGATATCACAAACCTATCCATATATAGTTTATCAATATATTTCTATTTTAAACAATCGTCACATATATATACTTTTTATACTTTTAATAGTTTTAATAATTTCTTAGTCCGTAGTTAGCAGTCCGATGTTAGTAATTCAATTTTAATGGTTCATTTTTAGGTGTTTAATAAACCCCCAATGAAATAAATAAAAACCCCCATCGTATATGTATTGGTCGAGATTAATCTTGACCCATGGTACCGGTGTTGTCAAATGACGTGTTGCGTACATAAAGTACCGGTGTTGTCAAATGACGTGTTGCGTACAATCATGGGATCTTATGATTAATCTTCTCGTATTGTTTACGGGTGATCCTGAACCATATAAAATTAAATTATGAGTACATATATATAAAATATCATGTTATTTTAAAAAGATGTGATTTATTTAATTTTCTCCAATTATTTTCGTAGCCAAACTAGTCTTAGATATCCGATCTCGTTTTGGTCATAGTTTCTTCGTTACAACTCCGTTTTCGTTGATTCAACTTGCCACTTCCTTGGATCGAGTCCCTCTTTAAGACTATGAACTGTAAATACCTTAGTTTGTATTCGAAATCACAGGTCATAGGTCAAACTTTAGTGAAACTTATGAAGTTAATCATTTTCCATCATGTAAACAACCTTAAATGATTATTTTTCTAAAAATACTTATACTTTGAGTTAAATCATGAAATTTTTATGTGTTATCATATTCATAGTAAAAATCATTTTTCCAGAAAATAAACCTCCAATTCAAAGTTTAAGATGGTTTTTAATTATCCAACCCAAAACAGCCCCCGGTTGCACCCCGACGTCATAAAAACAGTTTTTAAGGTGTTCTTTGAAAAACCAAGTTATACCTTGTTAAATTAACATATTTTTAAGTTATATTACAGGTCTTGAAGTATTTTAAAAGTTAAGTTAGAAGGATCTATTTAGTTTGCGAACAAGTTTGAAATCATTCAAACTATGTTCTAGTTTATAAACTCTTATATATATAGCTATAAATATATGAATTGAAAAAGAGTTGAAGTAGAGTTTTTACCTCAAGTTTAAAATGTAAAGTTGCTGGAAAGAAGTAGTAAAATAAAAGTTGAGAGAGTTCTTGCAAGTGTGTGTGAAAATTGGAAGTAAAATTTGGAAAATGAATGTGTAAAAATGAGTTAGAAATGGTGCTTATTTATAGGCTTGAAAATTTGGTTTTTAGTGAAAATATCTAAGATAAGTTAAAATTTATTATGTCATGAATGACATATTATTCCAATAATTGAAGATTTCTATTGGTATATACCAATAGTAAATACTTCTAGAAGCTGTGTATAGTACCCTAGATATACGTATAGGATTATTGAGGAAACGGAACGAGAATTCAAATATAACTATCTTTTGTAAATATACTTATATTGTTTTATGTATAAAAGCCCTTTAAAAATGATTAAATACATTACTTATACGATATATGTATAAACATTATAAATCATCAGTATTTATGTCAAATAACGTTACGTATGGTTATTGTTTTGAAAACTTAAGTTAGTAGTTTCAAAATATACTTATGACTTTTTGTTATTAATACAAAATGAGATATTAAAACATCCTGAGATCATGTTAAATATGTATGTATAATTATCATATATTGTATAGTTCGTGATATCATCGGTCAAACTAGACGGTCAAACGTTGTGTAAAACTCTTTTCAAAAACATAAATCTTAACAATTTGGATTGCTTATCATGTTGGTAAGGTTTAATTTATATAAATATTAATCTTATAAGTATAGAATGATCGAAAAAGTGCGGGTCATTACACGACATGTGACCACCCTATGACTTGTACGATCCCAATCAAGCCTACCAGAACACCTATCACCAACCATGGAACCCGAACGATGATATGAACTGGAACCCCTATCCAAATCAATAGTGTTCCATTGATGATATCTTCTCTTTTATTATTTTTATCTATTTATGCTAAACATTTAACATTGTGATATTTTTATGTAATGTTTAATATGTTTATTATTTTGTACTAATATTTTATTTTTATAATTTGAAAGTGGGATACCAAGTCCCATTTCAAAATACCATGAATGTTTATATTTGTATTGTATGTATTTTATCTCATGTACACAACAGGGTAAAACAGCGCATTTTCAAAGACTGACATTAAGTTCAGCAAAAGCTACTAATTTTGACGACAAAACGAAAAAACAAGTGTGATGTAACAACAGACGGAATGAACAAATTAAGTGCACCATTTATCATTCAAAGCATACAACAATATGTTTGGAAACTTTGGTAAAATTTTAATCATCTTTTTACACTAATCACCCTCAATAATTTAAATTGTTACTGATTTCTTGCAAATGAGGGTATTGCAAGATCTTAAGTGTGGGAAGGGGTTAAATTCTTTCGGGTTTTAAAATTTTATTTTAAACACTTGGTTACCATTAAAAATACTAGTAACGCAGTAGTTGTATTAGAATCTAGTGCTCTCTGATAGTAAAGAATATCCCTAGTCTTATATACTGACTATCCACTTCTAGTAAAAAAAAAATTTAAATTTTTTTTTTTCAAATAAATGAATTCAAAATCATGTTTATACACATTTATGAACGATAAAACTAGGTGTTAATACCGAAATTATTGTTACCTCGGAAAGGACATAAATTGAGAAACAACTCAAAACGCTTGAATTCATTTAAAATGGAATAGAGGAGAATAAAAAGGCAAAGAAAGGAAAATAAAAGCCAAGTGTGGGAAACATTTACCAAGTTATTTAGAACATATATCACATATTTTTGTACAAATAATTGAAGATACTTTTGTTTTGGACGATATTAATCAGTTTTACCCAGTTTATTGTAATATAAATGGAATTTAAAAGGAAGTAAAGTCTTTTGAGAAAAAGACACGCGCTTCTTGATTTAGGTCAGGAAGTTGTCGTCCAGACCAATTGTAGAGTCTACGAAAAACCTTGAAAAGTTTTCTCGAAAATCAGCTAGAAATCCACGGACCTCGGCATCAATCAGGGTCTCCAAGTGGTCAGACTTATCCTAACCATGAGAGGATCTGTCTCGTATAATGGGGGGCACCATGCAAATTAGCTTATAAGACTAATGAATCAGATCCCTAGAAAGGATAATCTCCTTAAAGATCAAAAATCAGCGTTTAAGACTGATATTACTCAATCCTTGAGATTGACCTTAAAGATTGAGAATTCAAACTCATGGAATTCGATGGTATCTAAACTCGAGCTTGAACGAGAAAATATTTTGATCAAATTACAAACCGATTTGTTTTCTGAAAACTCATTTTCAATGCGTTCATTACCATTGAACGTAAAATTCTAAGAATTCACGGGAATTCATTAGGTTACCTAAAGCAAATCGGGTGTCAACCGTAAGAACGGTGGTTACATAGCATGGTCGAAGACAGGACCTTGTGCTAGACCAAAAAACTATAGGATGATCTTTACTATTGCACCTACAAAGGATAGTAATTGCATCCGACACGTTTTTGACCATAATCATCTGCATGTCACGGGACATTGCCTCAACAGTTGCTTGTTCAACGTTTTCCTTTACAACCGGACGGTATTTTACCGAAAGGTAATATACGGAGCAAGTAAACTGGACGTGTTGTTTTCCTAATACAAGGTTAGCAAGTGGGTGACATAAAACTGCAAGTTTTGAGCTAAAATTTTCAAATCTGAAACCACAAAAACATTTTGCAAACACCGGTGAAGGGTTATTCCGGAAAACTTATCTAGGGTAAAAGCTAGATTGAATTTTCAAAAGATCAAAAGTTTTCATAAAGATCCAATTTCCTTAAAGGATCTAAATTTTCATAGTCATGTGAGACTGTAAACCACAACGTTACAATCATTGTTCATACCGCCGTATAGAAATCACTGATGTACAAAGTGTGAAGAATAAAGAAGTGATTCAAAGTTCTATATTGCTTGAAGACAAGCAATGCTCAAGTGTGGGAATATTTGATAATGCTAAAAACGAACATATATTTCATAGCATTATCCTTCAAGAAAGACAAGCTTTTGGTTGCAATTGTTCTATTTACAAGTGATATTCATTTAAATAATAAAAGGTGAAGACAAAAGACAGATTCGACGAATTGAAGACTGATAATGCTAAAAACGAACATATATTTCATAGCATTATTCCTCAAGAAAGACAAGCTTTTAGTTGCAATTGTTCTATTTACAAGTGATATTCGTTTAAATAATAAAAGGTGAAGACAAAAGACAGATTCGACGAATTGAAGACGCAAACGACCAAAAAGCTCAAAAGTACAAAAGACAATAAAAAAGGGTTCCAATTATTGACAAGAAACGTCTCGAAATTACAAGAGTACAAGATTCAAAACGCAAAGTACAAAATATAAAATTGTACGCAAGGACGTTCGAAAATCCGGAACCGGGACATGAGTCAACTCTCAACGCTCGACGCAACGGACTAAAAATTACAAGTCAACTATACACATAAATATAATATAATATTTAAATAATTCTTATAATTATTTGATATATTATATTTATTTATAAAACCGTCGGTAAACAAAGAGCCAAACTCGTGTGAGCTGTAAAAGTAAACTCCGCGACTCGCGGAGTTTGAAGGCCAAAAGGGCCGCGAGTCGCGGAGCCCCAAGTTTTGAAACTCCCTATAAAGCCAACCGAATTCTGAGCATTTTTCATCATCTTTTTTCCTTCTTCTCTCAATATATACGTAATATATATTTATAATTCATATTTTAATTTTAATTTTAATTTTAAATCCTAATAATAAGGGTATGTTAGCGAATGTTGTAAGGGTGTAAGTCGAAATTCTGTCCGTGTAACGCTACGCTATTTTTAATCATTGTAAGTTATGTTCAACCTTTTTAATTTAATGTCTCGTAGCTAAGTTATTATTATGCTTATTTAATCCGAAGTAATCATGATGTTGGGCTAATTACTAAAATTGGGTAATTGGGTTTTGTACTATAATTGGGGTTTGGATAAAAGAACGACACTTGTGGAAATTAGACTATGGGCTATTAATGGGCTTTATATTTGTTTAACTAAATGATAGTTTGTTAATGTTAATATAAAGATTTACAATTGGGCGTCCCTATAAATTACCATGTACACTCGATCGGACACGATGGGGGGGGGGGGGGGTATTTATATGTACGAATAATCGTTCATTTAACCGGACACGGGAATGGATTAATAGCCACTAGAATAATTAAAACAGGGGTGAAATTACATTCAAGGGTAATTGGTGTAATTGTTAACAAAGTAGTAAAACCTTGGTTTACACGCAGTCGATAACCTGGTGTATTCATTAAACAAAGTATTAAAACCTTGTTACAATTCGAATCCCCAATTAGTTGGAATATTTAACTTCGGGAATAAGAATAATTTGACGAAGGCTTTCGCTCTTTATATTTATGACTGATGGACTATTATGGACAAATCCGTATGGACATATTAAATAATCCAGGACAAAGGATAATTAACCCATGGGTATAAAACTAAAATCAACACGTCAAACATCATGATTACGGAAGTTTAAATAAGCATAATTCTTTTATTTCATATTTAATTTCCTTTATTTTATATTTAATTGCACTTCTAATTATCGCATTTTTATTTATTGTTATTGTATTTAATTGCACTTTTAATTATCGTACTTTTTAATTATCGCAAGTTTATTTTATCGCACTTTTATTATTCGTAATTTCATTATCGTTATTTACTTTATGCTTTAATTTAAGTCTTGTATTTATTTTTAATATTTTACATTTGGTTTTAACTGCGACTAAAGTTTTAAAATCGACAAACCGGTCATTAAACGGTAAAAACCCCCTTTTATAATAATAATATTACTTATATATATATTTGTATTTTTTATAAAAGTAAACTAATATAGCGTTAAGCTTTGTTTAAAAAGATTCCCTGTGGAACGAACCGGACTTACTAAAAACTACACTACTATACGATTAGGTACACTGCCTATAAGTGTTGTAGCAAGGTTTAAGTATATCCATTCTATAAATAAATAAATATCTTGTGTAAAATTGTATCGTATTTAATAGTATTTCATAGTAAAATATAAACTATTTCGTACCTCAACGCTACGACATCAAGTTATTTTTGGCGCCGCTGCCCGGGAATCTCTTAAAAGCCGGAAGCGCAACGCTAATAAAAAAAAAAGATTTTTAGTTTACTTTTATTAAAATTCGTTTTTATAAAAATACGTTTTAAATATTCGAAAATATAAAAAGAAAAACAAAAATATAAATATTTTTAGGAGTTTGATAAATATTTAAGTTTTATAAAGTTTCTTTAGTTTGTAAAAATATAAGTTTTATTTAATTTATTTTATAAATATATTTTATAAATATAAAAACTGAAAAAAAAAATATATATATATAAATCTAGTTTTACGATTTTTATTTATAAAATTATAAAGTAATTCTATTTTTATTTTAGTTTTTAAATATAAGTTTTTATTATATATAAATTTTAGATTATAAAACAGAAAAATTTAAAACAGAAAATAAAAAATAAAAAAATAATAAAAAAGAAAAACGCGTCGAATATTTAAACCTGTCAGCTGAATTCTGGAACCCCGCGACTCGCGGGGTTTGTTGTTTAAAATACCGCGACTCGCGGAGCTTTTTCTGACACGCTGCCAGAAACCCTAACTGCAATTAATACGAAGTAATAATTATTATTATTAATTAATTAAGATTTAGGTTTTTAATTAAATTAGTATTTAATTTTAATCATTTAGTTATATTAAGTTTTAATTAGTTTTATTTATATATTTAAATTAATACTTTTATAAAATAATATAAAAATAATATTTTTATAAAAATTGTACTTTTTACAACTTTTTGTATATTTTTATATTTTGTCCATTTTCAATCGTTTTAACGTAAAATTTGTATTTTTAGCTCATATTTAGTTTTAAACTTAGTTTTTGGCATAGTTATTTTTACTTCTAGATTTTTAGGCTTTGCCGTAGAATTCCTTAAGTGCTTTTTCTTTAGACTAAGATTTAGGTGCTTTAGAATTTTGCGACGCTTTTTTAAGTTTTAGTTTCTTTTTAAGTTATTTCCATTTGGGATTTAGTTTTTCCTGTAAGCTTTAATATTTTAAGACGACTTTTACCTATGTATCAATTATCATTCCAATTAGTAATCTCAATTTGCGATTATAATTTTAAGTTAGTTGTAGTAATAAGGTTAGGTTAGTCAAGTGTTTTTTTTTTTAGTTTTATAAGTTTCTTTTATTTTTCCGTCACCTTTTATTTTTCAACCATTTTTCTTTTTCGACCTTTTTCCGACGAACTCTTTTTCTTTCTTATTTCTCGTTATTCTAGCTTTAGGACATAGATTTATGTTCTACTCCTTATCTAATTTTCTTAAAATTACGAAAATTTATGTTAAGTGGTTAAATTGATAGACATCAAAATTTTCTGGTTCGTAGTAATAGTTGGATTTGTACGTGGACCGGGTTATGGGAGCCAAACAGTCCTCAATTATATTGAGACCAAACGAATCATGCCCCTCTGCTGCATCTTTTGGCTATTCAAAACGTGGGCAAAATCAGAAAAGTCTATTGATTGGATAACTTATTATAATTTTTCTTTCCATTTAAAAACTAATAGGATATTCAGTGAATGCACCGAGCAAGACATTCACCACCTTTTGTACGTTCACCACCTGTAACTAGATCAAGACATTTAGCAAATATTACCTTCGTTGATTTTTCTTTAGAATCGTCATCCAGTCAACCAAGTACTTCAGTTCAAATTTCCGATAATCCATTTTTTGAACCCGACCTCACAATTGAGAATCCGGAGAATATTCAGAAACGATTCGTAGATCCTGAACCACTAAACTTTCCTTCGGAATCACCAATCATTCAAACAGAGATTGTTGAGGAACGAACCATTAAATCAGAATCCTCTAGTGATTCCGATTCAACAAATTCAATTATGGAGAATCTGGAACCTTTAAGTATGGAAGACCGAATGAGAGCTAAACGCACTGGCCAAGGTCACGCAATAACTCATCCAGACATTAATGCGCCAGATTATGAAATCAAAGGACAAATTCTACACATGGTGACTAATCAATGCCAATTTAGTGGTGCGCCGAAGGAAGATCCAAATGAACATTTACGAACCTTTAATAGGATATGCACACTATTTAAAATCCGAGAAGTGGAGGATGAACAGATATATCTCATGTTATTTCCCTGGACTTTAAAGGGAGAAGCCAAAGATTGGTTGGAATCGTTACCTGAAGGGGCGATCGATACATGGGACGTTTTAGTTGAAAAATTTCTTAAACAATTCTTTCCGGCATCTAAAGCCGTAAGACTTCAAGCAGAAATTGTTACGTTCACACAAAAGCCGAATGAAACTCTATATGAGGCGTGGACTAGATATGGAAAGTTATTAAGAGGATGTCCGCAACATGGTTTAGACACCTGTCAAATAGTACAAATATTCTACCAAGGATGCGACATCACTACAAGAAAAGACATAGATATAGCAGCTGGTGGTTCTATTATGAAGAAAACCGAAACTGATGCTTACAAAATTATTGATAACACTGCTTCCCACTCACATGAGTGGCACCAAGAAAAAGATATCGTTAGGTCATCTAAAGTAGCTAGAGCCGATTCTAGCCATGACTTAGATTCCATTTCTGCAAAGATAGATGCTGTGGAGAGATGAATGGAAAAGATGACTAAAGATATTCACTCAATACGAATTAGTTGTGAGCAGTGTGGAGGACCACATTTGACAAAAGATTGTCTCAGTATTGAATTAACAATGGAACAAAGAGAGAATATTTCATACATAAACCAAAGGCCTGGAAATAATTATCAGAATAATTATCAACCGCCAAGACCAATTTACAATCAAAACCAGAATTATAACCAAAATATTCCATACAACAACCAACAAGGTCCTAGCAATCAACAAGTATCCAATAATACTTACAATCAGCAAAGACCTAATTTTCAAAACAAACCACCACAACAAACCGATGATAAAAAGCCGAATTTAGAAGATATGATGACGAAGCTAGTTGAAACTCAAACGCAGTTTTTCACATCTCAAAAACAAACCAATGAACAAAATGCTCAAGCATTTAGAAATCAACAAGCTTCTATTCAAAATCTGGAACAAGAAGTAAGTAACCTAGCAAGGTTAATAGGTGAAAGAAAACCGGGAAGTCTACCTAGTGATACAAACGCTAACCCCCGGAATGAAACAGCTAAAGCCATTACCACAAGAAGTGGTACAACACTTAAACCACCTGAAATACCTGTAACTTCTGATGAAGCTATTCCTACTCCACAAGAACCACAACCTGATCAAGATAAGGAAAAAGAACCGGTAGTTGAAAAGGTTAATGAAGATAACACAGCTAAGGATAAACCTTATGTTAAACCATACCAACCACCACTTCCTTACCCGAGTAAAATGAAGAAAGAGAAACTTGAAGCCGAGCAATCCAAATTCTTGGATATGTTTAAACAGATAAATGTAAATCTTCCTTTCATTGATGTGATTTCAGGAATGCCTAGATATGCTAAATTCTTGAAAGATCTAATCTCAAATAGAAAGAAAATGGAAGAACTCTCGGCTGTTACTATGAATGCTAATTGTTCAGCAGTGCTGTTGAATAAGATACCAGAAAAACTATCTGATCCAGGAAGTTTCACAATTCCATGTTTTCTGGGTAGTCTTAGTTCAATAGAAGCATTGGCAGACTTAGGTGCTAGTATAAATCTAATGCCGTATTCACTATACACTAAACTAGACCTTGGAGAATTGAAACCAACCAGAATAAGCATACAACTAGCCGATAGATCAATAAAATATCCTAGAGGGATAATGGAGAACATGCTAGTTAAAGTTGGTACTTTAGTATTTCCAGTAGATTTTGTTGTTTTGGACATGGAAGAAGATTCTCAAGTTCCTCTCATATTAGGAAGACCATTCTTAAACACGGCTAAAGCAATGATAGACGTGTTCGGTAAGAAATTGACCCTAAGTATAGAGGACGAGAGTGTTACCTTTTCAGTTGATAGAGCAATGCAACAACCGCAATCTGCAGATGATACATGTTATTATATTCAAACTATAGATGCACATGCAGAATTATTAGAAGAATTTCCAGAATTACAAGGAACAGGAGAATGTTCTTTAGGAGAAGGTAATGAACAAATTGATGAAGCTGAAATGTTAGCTACACTTATAGCTAATGGATATGAACCAATAACAGAAGAAATTCAAATGCTAAAAGAAGAAGACAGATATCGATATAAATCATCGATAGAAGAACCTCCAAAATTAGAGTTAAAGCCACTTCCAAACCATTTGGAATACGCTTATTTACATGGTGAATCTGAATTACCTGTAATAATATCGTCTTATCTTACTGAAAATGAGAAATCACAACTCATTTCTGTGTTGAAAGCTCATAAACCAGCCATTGCATGGAAGATTCATGATATTAAAGGAATAAGTCCTTCGTATTGCACACATAAAATCCTTATGGAAGAAGGTCATAAAACGTATGTGCAACGCCAACGAAGACTAAATCCTAATATGCAAGATGTAGTTAAGAAAGAGATTATTAAACTGCTAGACGCAGGTTTAATTTATCCAATCTCTTATAGTCCATGGGTAAGCCCAGTTCAATGCGTGCCTAAGAAGGGTGGCATGACTGTCATTACAAATGAGAAAAATGAGCTTATTCCTACTAGGACTGTAACAGGATGGCGTGTGTGTATTGATTATAGAAAATTAAATGACGCCACCAAAAAAGATCACTTTCCCTTACCTTTCATAGATCAAATGTTGGAAAGATTAGCCGAAAATAGTTACTATTGTTTTCTAGATGGATTTTCCGGATATTTTCAAATTCCAATAGCACCCGAAGATCAAGAGAAAACCACATTCACGTGCCCTTATGGTACTTTTGCTTACAAACGCATGCCATTTGGACTTTGCAACGCCCCTGCAACCTTTCAAAGGTGTATGATGGCAATTTTTCACGACATGATAGAAGAATGCATGGAAGTATTCATGGATGACTTTTCAGTCTTCGGTGATACATTTGAATCATGTCTAGCTAATCTTGAACGAATGCTAATTAGATGCAAAAAATCAAATCTAGTACTTAATTGGGAGAAATGCCATTTCATGGTTAAAGAAGGCATCGTTCTTGGACATAAAATTTCAAAAGAAGGAATTGAAGTGGATAGAGCTAAAGTAGATGTAATTGCTAAACTTCCACATCCCACCAATGTTAGAGGAGTTAGGAGTTTTCTAGGGCATGCCGGTTTTTACCGACGTTTCATAAAAGATTTTTCTAAAATTGCCACTCCTATGAATAAACTCCTAGAAAAGGATGCTCCATTCATCTTTTCCGATGAGTGTATCAAATCTTTTAATATTCTTAAAGAGAAACTCACTAATGCGCCGATCATGATAACACCAAATTGGAATCTACCATTTGAACTAATGTGTGATGCAAGTAATTTTGCAATGGGAGCCGTTTTAGGACAAAGGATTGAAAAACGATTTCAACCTATATATTATGCTAGTAAGACGTTACAAGGAGCACAAACGAACTATACAACTACTGAAAAAGAACTCCTTGCTATTGTCTTTGCTTTTGACAAATTTCGATCATATCTCGTTCTAGCAAAAACGGTGGTCTATACCGACCATTCTGCTCTTAGATACCTATTTTCAAAACAAGATCCTAAACCAAGATTAATCCGTTGCATCTTACTCTTACAAGAGTTTGATATTGAAATCCGAGATAAAAGAGGAGCAGAAAATCTCGCCGCTGATCATCTTTCTCGTCTTGAAAATCCCGAATTAGAAGTTCTAAATGAATCGGCCATACAAGACAACTTTCCTGATGAATATCTATTGAAGATAGATTATAATGAAATACCATGGTTTGCAGACTATGCAAATTACTTAGTATGTGGATTCCTTGAAAAAGGAATATCGTACCAAAGACGAAAGAAATTCTTCAGTGATATAAAACACTATTTTTGGGAAGATCCACATCTATTTAAAAGTTGTCCCGATGGAATAATACGCCGATGTGTATTTGGAGATGAAGCTAGTAAAATATTAAACCATTGTCACACAGGACCAACAGGAGGGCATTATGGGCCTCAACTAACAGCAAGAAAAGTTTATGATACTGGATTCTATTGGCCTACAATTTACAAAGACGCACACCTTCTTTACAAATCCTGTGATGCATGTCAAAGGGCCGGAAAAATAAGTCAACGTGATGAAATGCCACAAAATGTCATCCAATTATGTGAAGTATTTGACATTTGGGGTATTGACTTTATGGGTCCATTTCCAAAATCTCATAATAATCTATATATACTCGTAGCCATTGATTATGTATCTAAATGGGTGGAAGCACAAGCTCTCCCAACAACAATGCACGAGTTGTAGTCAACTTTTTAAAACGTCTTTTTGCAAGGTTTGGAACACCGAAAGCTTTAATAAGTGATCGGGGTACTCATTTCTGTAATAATCAACTTGAGAAAATTCTTAAAAGATATGGAGTAACTCATAAAATCTCCACCGCATATCATCCACAAACAAGTGGACAAGTTGAAAATACCAACCGAGCTTTAAAACGTATTCTAGAGAAAACCGTAGGATCAAATCCGAAGGAATGGTCCATTAAATTGGAGGATGCACTCTGGGCTTTTAGAACAGCCTACAAAACTCCAATTGGAACTACACCTTTTAGACTTGTTTATGGAAAAGCATGTCATCTTCCAGTAGAAATTGAACACAAAGCATTTTGGGCTTTGAAGACATGTAATCTTGATTTACATGAAGCTGGACGTCTACGATTAAGTCAACTAAACGAATTAGAAGAATTAAGACATGAAGCATACGAAAATTCGTTAATCTATAAAGAAAGAACGAAGAAATGGCATGATAAAAGAATCAGAAGTTCAAAAGAATTTAAAGAAGGAGACAAAGTTCTTCTTTTCAATTCACGATTCAAGCTATTTCCTGGAAAATTGAAATCAAGATGGTCTGGACCATTCATAGTCAAAAGAGTTTTCCCATACGGAACAGTAGAATTGATAAATTCAAATGGGATTGAATTTAAAGTTAATGGTCACAGAGTTAAACATTACATACATGGTCCGATGGAAGTCGACAACGAAGTTAATCACAATTTCGACACCACAACTAACTAAGTGTGGGGAGAATCAAGGGGTTTATGTATTTCTGTTAGAGTTAGATTGTCTGTTTTCGTGTAGTTCTCGAAAATGGAACCCGAATGGTCTTTCCCTAGCAGACCCTAAAGAACTAGTCTTCTCCCCCCATTCTGAATTTTTATTTTTTTTAGGTTTTTACAAAATGAAGACTGCCTGTGAACTAAACCATGGTCTAATGCTACACGCTTTGATCACTAAACGTAATAATGACATACTACCGAGTGAACTAGTATCAGTAATCAGAGAAAGAATGGACGGAGTTAGAAAAGAATCCAGATGCGAAGATAATAAGTTACAATTTGGTAAAGGAAAATCAAAATCCGCAGCGAAAAGAAGAGCACGACACCTAGAAAGATGTCACAAATGCGGAAAATGGTCACATGGAGGTAAATGTTCAAATAATCAAACCTATTCAAATACCGAATTTGTTACTTTATGCAGAGACGGACCGTTCATATGTTTAGAAGAAAAGACACTGAATGCTCGAGGTTACGCCTATGTAGCTATGAAAAACCAATTAAACCGACTATCTTATGAATGGGATAGATCATATAACTAAGAAATCTATTTCACAGGTATGTTTGTACAGTTTTTATTTTTTTTATTTTTAACCTTTTGATAATAAACGCTAATTTGTTCGCTAAAAAGTATTAAATTGGTATTGAATAAAATTAGGTTTGGCGACCGAAATTATTGATATCATTCAAAAATTTATTACATCACTGCGAAATTTAACGTTTATTCTTAAGGTATAAATATCTTTAATCAATCAACCCAAAATATTTCAAAAATTCGTCATGAGTTAAATTAGGTCTTGGAACCGAAATTACTTTACTGAAAAGAGGGGCGCATATTTTTGATAATATTTGATTGATTAAAGTGGGATAAAAAGCCAAAAAGATTTTTAATTTTATTTTTACCATGTTTTTAAAATTAATATTTAAATCTTAAATAAATATTGTAAACTTTGTAAAATCAATATATTTAAAATTGTGAATATTTGAAAAAATTAATATAAATTTGGTGTGAATTTATAATATGAATTTTTAAATTAAGTTTGGTGTGAATTTTTAATTTTTAAAAAAATATATGAATTTTTAATTTTATGCATTTCAAATTTTAAGTTTGGTGTGATTTTTTAATATTAATTTTGAATTTTATATTTAAATTGTGTGAATTTAAAAACAAAAATTTACTTTATCTCATTAAGTTAAAATATGATTTTTAAAATTCGTCGTAAGTTGAAGACTAGGTCTTTGAACCGAAATTGCTTTACCAAAGGGAGGGACGAGAACTTTTATTATCATTATTTTTAATCTTATTGAATTAAAGTATGCCAAAAACATTAAAAAACCAAAAATCTTAGCTTTTAAAACAATCGCTACAAAAAGACAAATTTTAAAATTTTGTCGAAGGACGGACTAGGACATCGATCCGAAACGACCTCGTCCTAAATAACAAGGGAAGCAAAATTTTAAAATTAATTACTTAATTGTTTTAATAAGTTAAAGATTATAAAAAAAAAAAAAAAAAAAAAACCAAACTCCGCGACTCGCGGAGTTTGGAGGTTTAATCCCCGCGAGTCGCGGGAGGACCGAAATACAGAAAAAAAAATATAACGAGAAAACTGATTAGTCCACACACCACAAAACACATACTGCGAAGAACACAGCGAAACATACCCGCAAAAACCCGAAAAATACACCCCAAATTCACAATTTTTAACCGTTAATCACCAAATCTTTTACTAAAATCATGTTAAGAAGGATGCTATCAAGGAATTACTCAAGAAAAACGGTAAATTTCTACACCTAAACACCATTTAATCCGAAATTTGGTGTTCTTGAGCAATTTTTTCCCCAATTTGATTTTGATGCTTTTTAGTATAATTAGGCTTAAATTGTTTATGTATTATGCTTGTATAACCTAGATTGATGCTGTTTAACATGATTAGAAGCCTTAAACTTCAAATTTTGAGTAATCTAGGGTTTGTGTTCTTGAGCAAATTTGGGGCTTTTTGATATAAACACGTTATGGCCGATTTTTGTCATGAATTGTTGCTAAATTAAGTAGTGTAACATGTCTAGGTAGTTAAATGATCCAAACTTTGAGCCTAAACATGATTTTGAGAATTAAAGTGGACTTTTTCAAGTCTAAAATTCATGAACTTGATTTTTGAGAGATAATGCCATTTGAAACTTGTTTAATTGCTAGTAATGATTATTTTGACATGTTATTTGAGTTGAATGCTTATGAACTTGGCGAACATTTTCGTATATGCTTATTTGAAAAAGTGTAGATTTGATAAAAATGTGAAAATGAGCTTAAGTTTGATATAAATTGATCATGTCATTGTAATTATTTTGATTGATGATTTTGCTGACACTAATGCATATTTGGATGCACAAAAATTGTGTTTGATATGTTTTGCAGACTGAAAGGGGTGAATCTTCATCCCAAGCTCGCAATGCTCCTGCTGAGAATGCGGAACAACAGGAGGTGGATAACTACTACAAGCAGGATATACCTCATCCAGTCATGACCTTTTCTGATATGCACTTGGAAGAGTTGCACCCGAACCTGAGATTTGACAGACTTTGGATAGATTATCCAAAATACCAAAGGGGTTTGCATACTCTTCATTCTAAGGTTGTTGAGGTACCGAGGGTCATAGAATGGGGACCCTTAGAAGCTGTAGAATTGGCCGGGCCAATTAGGGAATTACTTGTACAGAGGTATGGTAATTCTACTTTTAATGACTGGGTACGTTTATTCACCATGCGTAGACCTGTATATAAAGTATGGTGTGAAGAATTGTTATGTAGTATAGAATTAAATGATCGGGTAGCTAGTTTAACCGATCGATCATTTATTAGATTTTTGTTAGGAGGTTCGATGCGCCACATGTCTTTACTAGACATGGCTCAGGCTTTACGTATATATACGCCTGAGGAGTTAGCATCTGCTGATTGTAGAGGGTTGATACTAAACGGTAGAAAGATAGATGAAAATTTTGATACACACGGTGTATGGAGTCAAATGACAAGCCATCACCGATTCAAAGGGGGAAATTACTCTTATTTGGATATAGATAGAGCCGAATTAAGAGTGATTCATAGGTTTTTAGCTAATTCGATTACACAAAGAGGTAAGAACAAGGAAAAGGTAAATGAACAGGATTTGTTTTACCATATGTGTATTCGAGACCCACAAAGCGCTGTAAGTATACCGTATTGTGTGGGTTATTATTTATCAGCTATGGTTAGGGGGATGAGACCGCATAGCATAATAGGAGGTGGTATTTTTATTACTTTGATTGCTGAATATCTCGGTGTGGATATAAGTCGGGGGGGATTATTAGTAGAAGAACCAGAACCCCGCGATACTATAGGTTTAAATGTATACCATGGTGCGAAAGTTTTGAAGAGGCGAAATAACGCCGCAGTACAATACCATGGTAGACATCCACAGGTTGAGAGAAACCAACAGCAAGGTAATGTAGGAGGGGGAAATGAAATGCAAGAAATGCAAAGGTTTATAGCTTCACAGGAGTACGAAAATGCTAGACAGAGAGCATTTGAAGATTGGCAAGTTCATCAGAACCAAATCATAGCTCATTGCCAACATATAGGGCAAAACTATATTCCTACACCAAAATCCATCTTCCCTCCCTGGTCTATAGAGATGCAACCACCGTATCCTACGTATAACCCTGCCGAAGCATTCTATAGCACCTATGGTTATGCCTGGAACCCCTATTGGTACCAGTATCATCCCTAGTCTACTTAGTTTTATTTATTTTGTAATTTGTAATATTGATACATTTAATACTTATGTTAATATTGTAATAGTTTTTATAATTTTCTAACTTTTATTCCTAGATTTTAATAATTTTTGAATGTGGGGTAATATACCAAACTTCAAAAATATGTATATATGTTTGCAGTTTATCTTATGTACACAACAGGGTAAAACAACGCATTTTCAAAGACTGGCATTAAGTTCAGTAAAAGCAACTAATTTTGACGACAAGATGCAAAATATATGTGAAATAACAACAAGACGGAATGAACAAATGATGTGCACCATTTATCATTCAGCAAACAAACGCCAATATATTTGGAAACTTTGGTAAAAATTTAATCATTTTCACACAAATCACCCTCAATAATTTAAATTGTTACTGATTTCTTGCAAATGAGGGCATTGCAAGATCTTAAGTGTGGGAAGCGGTTAAATTCTTTCGGATTTTAAAATTTTTACTTTAAACACTGGGTTACCATTAAAAATACTAGTAAAGCAGTAGTTGTATTAGAATCTAGTGCTCTCTGATAATAAAGAACAACCCTATTCTTATATACTGACTACCCAATTCTAGTAAAATTTTACAAAATTTTCAATTAAATGAACTCAAAATCATGTTTATACATATTTATGAACAATAAAACTAGGTTATAACACCGAAATTATTGTTACCTCGAAAAGGACATAAATTGAGAAACAAACCAAAATGTTAAAATTCATTTAAAATGGAATAGAGGGCGATAAAAAAGGAAAATAAAAGCCAAGTGTGGGAAAAATTACCAAGTTATCTTAAACATATGCCACATATTTTTGTACAAATAACTGAAAATACTTTTGCTTTGGACTAAACTAAAAAGTTTTACCTGATTTACTGTAAGAAAGATGGATCTACACGATGAATCAATTCCATCATTAAAAGAAAGTAAAGTCTTCCGAAAAAGACACGCGCTTCTTGATTTAGGTCAGGAAGTTGTCGTCCAGACCAACTGTAGGTTGACGAAAAATCTAGAAAAGTCATCACTAAAATCAGCAGGAAATCCACGGACCTCAGCATTAAACAGGGTCGCCAAGTGGTCAGATTTATCCTAACCATGAGAAGGATTTATCTCGTAAAATGGGGGGGGGCACCATACAAATTAGCTTGATAAGACTAATGAATCAGATCCCCAGAAAGGATAATCTCCTTAAAGATTAAAAATCAGCTTTTAAGCCTGATATTACTCAATCCTAGAGATTGACCTTAAAGATTGAGAATTCAAACTCATGGAATTCAATGATATCTAAACTCGAGCTTGAACGAGAAAATATTTTGATCAAAATTATAAACCGATTTGTTTTCTGAAAACCCTATTTTCAATGCGTTCATTACCTTTGAACGTAAAATCCTAGGAATTCACCTGGAATTCATTAGGTCACCTGAACTAAATCGGGTGTCAACCGTAAGAACGGTGGTTGCATAGCATGGTCAAAGACAGGACCTTGTGCCAGACCGAAAAATCATAAGGGTGAGCTTTACTATTGCTCCTACCAAGGATAGTAATTGCGTCCGACACATTATAGACCATAATTAAAAGCATGTCAGGGGACATTGCCTTAACAGTTGCTTGTTCAACGCTTTCCTTTACAACCGGACGGTAGTTTACCGAAAAGTAATATACGGGACAAGTAAACTGGACGTGTTGCTTTCCAAATACAAGGTTAGCAAGTGGGTGACACAAAATCGCAAGTTTTGAGCTAAAATTTTCAAATCTGAAACCCACCAAACCCACAAAAATATTTTGCAAACACCGGTAAAGGGTTATTCCGGAAAACTTATCTAGGGTAAAAACTAGATTTAATTTTCAAAAGATCAAATGTTTTCATAAAGATCCAATTTTCTTAATGGATCTAAATTTTTATAGTCATGTGGGACTGTAAACCATATCGTTACTACCATTGTTTATACCGCCGTATAGAAATCACTGATGTACAAAGTGTGAAGAATAAAGAAGTGATTCTAGTATTTCAAGACGATATTGCTTGAGGACAAGCAACGCTCAAGTGTGGGAATATTTGATAATGCTAAAAACGAACATATATTTCATAGCATTATTCCTCAAGAAAGACAAACTTTTAGTTGCAATTGTTCTATTTACAAGTGATATTTGTTTAAATAATAAAAGGTGAAGACAAAAGACAGATTCGACGAATTGAAGACGCAAACGACCAAAAAGCTCAAAAGTACAAAAGACAATAAAAAAAGGTTCCAATTATTGACAAGAAACGTCTCGAAATTACAAGAGTACAAGATTCAAAACGCAAAGTACAAAATATAAAATTGTACGCAAGGACGTTCGAAAATCCGGAACCGGGACATGAGTCAACTCTCAACGCTCGACGCAACGGACTAAAAATTACAAGTCAACTATGCACATAAATATAATATAATATTTAAATAATTCTTATAATTATTTAATATATTATATTTATTTATAAAACCGTCGGTAAACAAAGAGCCAAACTCGTGTGAGCTGTAAAAGTAAACTCCGCGACTCGCGGAGTTTGAAGGCCAAAAGGGCCGCGAGTCGCGGAGCCCCAAGTTTTGAAACTCCCTATAAAGCCAACCGAATTCTGAGCATTTTTCATCATCTTTTTTCCTTCTTCTCTCAATATATACGTAATATATATTTATAATTTATATTTTAATTTTAATTTTAATTTTAAATCCTAATAATAAGGGTATGTTAGCGAATGTTGTAAGGGTGTAAGTCGAAATTCTGTCCGTGTAACGCTACGCTATTTTTAATCATTGTAAGTTATGTTCTACCTTTTTAATTTAATTTCTCGTAGCTAAGTTATTATTATGCTTATTTAATCCTAAGTAATCATGATGTTGGGCTAATTACTAAAATTGGGTAATTGGGTTTTGTACCATAATTGGGGTTTGGATAAAAGAACGACACTTGTGGAAATTAGACTATGGGCTATTAATGGGCTTTATATTTGTTTAACTAAATGATAGTTTGTTAATGTTAATATAAAGATTTACAATTGGGCGTCCCTATAAATTACCATGTACACTCGATCGGACACGATGGGCGGGGTATTTATATGTACGAATAATCGTTCATTTAACCGGACACGGGAATGGATTAATAGCCACTAGAATAATTAAAACAGGGGTGAAATTACATTCAAGGGTAATTGGTGTAATTGTTAACAAAGTAGTAAAACCTTGGTTTACACGCAGTCGATAACCTGGTGTATTCATTAAACAAAGTATTAAAACCTTGTTACAATTCGAATCCCCAATTAGTTGGAATATTTAACTTCGGGAATAAGAATAATTTGACGAAGGCTTTCGCTCTTTATATTTATGACTGATGGACTATTATGGACAAATCCGTATGGACATATTAAATAATCCAGGACAAAGGATAATTAACCCATGGGTATAAAACTAAAATCAACACGTCAAACATCATGATTACGGAAGTTTAAATAAGCATAATTCTTTTATTTCATATTTAATTTCCTTTATTTTATATTTAATTGCACTTCTAATTATCACATTTTTATTTATTGTTATTGTATTTAATTACACTTTTAATTATCGTACTTTTTAATTATCGCAAGTTTATTTTATCGCACTTTTATTATTCGCAATTTCATTATCGTTATTTACTTTATGCTTTAATTTAAGTCTTGTATTTATTTTTAATATTTTACATTTGGTTTTAACTGCGACTAAAGTTTTAAAATGGACAAACCGGTCATTAAACGGTAAAAACCCTCTTTTATAATAATAATATTACTTATATATATATTTGTATTTTTTATAAAAGTAAACTAATATAGCGTTAAGCTTTGTTTAAAAAGATTCCCTGTGGAACGAACCGGACTTACTAAAAACTACAATACTGTACGATTAGGTACACTGCCTATAAGTGTTGTAGCAAGGTTTAAGTATATCCTTTCTATAAATAAATAAATATCTTGTGTAAAATTGTATCGTATTTAATAGTATTTCCTGAAAAATTTAATAGCTATTTCGTATACACCTCGCGAAACATCAAAGACGCAAATGACCAAAACGCTAAAAAGTACAAAGTACAATCCAAGAGGTTTAAATTATTGATGAGAAACGTCTATAAGTTACAAGAGTACGAGACACAAAACGCAAAGTACAAGATATTAAATCATGTGAAAGGACGTTCGAAAATCCGAAACCAGGACATGAACCAACTATCAACGCGCAACTCAACGGAGCTAAAATTACAAGTCAACGATGCACAATAATATAATATAATATATAATTAATTATATAAAATTATATATATATTATATTATATATATTAAATAATCGAGCAGCCCACGTTTTAGTTGACAATGTGAGCTGTACAACTGGCCATGCGATCGCATGACCAGGTAGTGTTAAAGTCATGCGATCGCATGAGGGCCTGTAGCTGGCCAAGTCCTATAAATTGCAACGTTTGGTCGACGAATTTTTACACAATATATTCATCTACTCTCTATCTCTCAAATATATATATATATATATATATATATATATATATATATATATATATATATATATATATATATTTATATATATTTATAATTTTAATTTTAATTTAAGAATAATAATAATAAGGTTATGTTAGTGAATGTTTTAAGTTTGTAAGTCGAAACTCTGTCCGTGTAACGCTACGCTATTAATACTAATTGTAAGCTATGTTCTACCCTTTTAAATTAATGTCTCGTAGCTAAATTATTATTATTATGCTTATTTAAATCGAAGTAATCGCGATGTTGGGATAAATATTAAAGACGGGGTTATTGGGCTTTGGACCATAATTGGGGTTTGGACAAAAGACCGACACTTGTGGAAATTGGACTATGGGCTATTAATGGGCTTTATATTTGTTTAACTGAATGATAGTTCATTAATTTAATATAGAGATTTACAATTTGAGCTAATTATAAATAACCACATACACTCGATCGGACACGATGGGCGGGATATTTATAAGTACTAATAATCGTTCATTTAACCGGACACGGGAATGGATTAGTAGTCAATGGACTCATTAAAACATGGGTGGATTACATACAAGGACACTTGGTGTAATTGTTAATAAAGTATTAAAACCTTGGATTGCACACAGTCGATAACCTGGTGTAATCATTAACAATGTATTAAAACCTTATTACAGTTTAAGTCCCCAATTAGTTGGAATATTTTACTTCGGATATAAGGATAATTTGACCAGGACAGTCGCACTTTATATTTATGACTGATGGACTGTTATGGACAAAACAGATGGACATATCGAATAATCCAGGACAAAGGACAATTAACCCATGGTAATAAATTAAAATCAACACGTCAAACATCATGATTACGGAAGTTTAAATAAGCATAATTCCTTTATTTCATATTTCATCGTACTTTTATTTACTGTCATTTTATTTATTGCACTTTTAATTATCGCACTTTTAATTATCTCATTTTTATTTATCGTCATTTACTTTACGCTTTAAATTAAGTTGTATTTATATTTAATATTTTACATTAGGTTTTAATTGCGACTTAAAACATAAAATCGACAAACCGGTCATTAAACGGTAAAAACCCCCTTTTATAATAATAATAATAATATTACTTATATATATTGATACAAATATAGTTTAAAAATATTATTTATCGTCATTTACTTTACGCTTTAAATTAAGTTGTATTTATATTTAATATTTTACATTAGGTTTTAATTGCGACTTAAGACATAAAATCGACAAACCGGTCATTAAACGGTAAAAACCCCCTTTTATAATAATAATAATAATATTACTTATATATATTGATACAAATATAGTTTAAAAATAAATATAGCGTTAGACTCAGCTAGCTCCCTGCGGAATGAATCAGACTTACTAAAAACTACACTACTTTACGATTAGGTACACTGCCTATAGTGTTGTAGTAAGGTTTAGGTATATCCACTATATAAATAAATAAATAACTTGTATAAAAATTGTATCGTATTTAATAATATTTCGTAGTAAAAATATAACTATTCGCATAAAATCAAACTTGCATAACTAGACTTCAAATATACACTACAAACCACCAGTTTATCACCTTTGAAATGATAGCTATAAGCCAAAGCTTTGGGAGGGTCAAGGCCCACCCTTGCCCTCCCAATAATCCGCCTCTGCCTCTCATCATATTTCCATAACAGAACACTATAAATCATGAAATTATTATTATTATTATTATTATTATTATTATTATTATTATTATTATTATTATTTAAGAATCTCCATTACTATATTTTATTAGAAGTACGAAGTTTTAAAATTTTAGAGAACCAACATGTAACCCACCCGAATTGTAAGACAATAAAATTTGGTTCCACTTTACCCAAACCTTTTTCCTATTATCTGAAGACCCGTCCACAAAAAATCACGACGCAAACCTTAAAGCTCATTAATGACAAGTACCGGTGATTTGAAAAGAGAGAAGTAGTATAAAGGGAGACTATACGTACCGATTTGATTAATGTGAGCCTTCTACCGAAAGATAAAGAATTGGCTTACCATTTTGTTAAACATTTTTTGAACCTATCAAAAATGGGTCGCCAATTACGTGTAGTTTAAGATTGGCTCCAAAGGTATTTAAAGTGAAAGGTCCCTTCCTTACACCCGGACCAAGATGGAAGTAGACTCAACTCATTATTTGAAGTTCTAATTCCACAAACACAACTTTTATTTAGATTAATTTTGAGTCCGAAATATCCTTAAAAAATCCGAGAATTTTTAAAGTATTTCTAACTTCCATTTTCCCAAAAATGATCGTGTCGTCCGCGTATTGAAGATGAGATGCGACAACTTTATCATTGCCCACGTTAACTTCTTTTATTAATTTTTCTTTAGTGGCCACATTTAGGAGGTTGTTTAGGCCTTCACTTGCAATAATGAAAAGAAAGAGGGATAGAGGATCACCTTGTCTAAACGCTCTTTTTGGGGAAAAATTGACCGGTTGGATATCCGTTTACAAGAACGGATATGGATGTCGAGTTTAAACATGCTTGAATCCATTTAATCCATTTATACCCAAACCCCATAAAACTCATAATATCGGTGAGAAAATCCCAATCAATACAGTCAAAAGCTTTTTCAAAATCGACTTTAAAATTTTATCTTTTTATTTTTTTTGCTTTGAGATCATCAAGCATTTCAAGTGCTATAAAAGCACCACCAAGGATGTTTCTATCATGTATGAAAGCACTTTGTTCTTGCCCGATTAGGCTTGGAATTATTTTTCGAATTCTATTTGCAAGGATTTTTGAAAGGATTTTATAATAGCTCCCAATGAGACTAATGGGACGATAGTGTGAGAAATTTAGAGGATCATTTACCTTAGGTATGAGGGTGATGAAGGATGCATTACAACCGTTGGAGATGGTTCATGTTTTCCAAAACCAGTTCAAAGCATTCAGAAGGTCCACTTTAATGATGTCCCAGAATTTGGTGCAGAATAAAATGTTGAAACCGTTCGGCCTCGGAGCCTTATTGTTACAACAGCTTTTTAACCTCAGTGGTTTCTTTTTCGTTGAATTTTGCTTATAGATTTTTAGCCACCAGAGCTTCAAGGTGCGGCCCATACCAATCAGAGAGTTTGAACCTGACCGATTAGGATTTTTCGAACAAAGAATTAAAATGAACCCGAGCCTCTTTTTTAATATTTACCCCGTGGATGTTGTTCTTCTTCTCTCTTCTGAGAATAATGGAGTGGAAAAACCCTGCTATTTTCATCTTCTTCTAACACCCACTTAAATCTAGACTTTTGCTTAAGCATCTTGTTTTGTGTTTTTTCTTTTAGCATTAGATTTTCGCAATCTTTCAATCATTTTTGCCTAGAAATTTCATCCGGATTTGTTGTTTTGGATCTGACTTCCTATTCATTAAAAGCTTTCGTTAGTTCTTCAATTTCTAACTTCAATTTGCATTCGGATGTGGAGAACCATTTGCGGAGTTCTTGCTTGACATTTTTTAATTTATCACAAAATATGCAATTCGGCTTATAGCTATTAACTTGATATCCGATGCCTTCTTGATTACATCATGAGCCTCCTTATGCTTTAACCATTCATCAAAAACTTTTAAAGTTTTTGGCAAAAAGTTGATATCACCATCTTTTAAAATGATCGGGCAATGGTCCGTGTGCTTCTTGTCAAGTATCATGGCATTAATGTTCGACCATGTTGCATACAATTCTCCGAGATTAGGAATCTATCTTACTAAATTTTAGACCATTATCACTGATTCTAGTATAAAGTCTTCCACCGAGTAGTACATCGAGTAAATCATTCTCTTGGATGAATTTGTTGAACATGGCGGCTCTACTTTCGGTAAATGCCGTGTTTTTTATTTCTGAGATGAATCTGACTTCATTGATCAGTTGGGTTGTTTTGATTTTTCATGGATGGTGTTTTTTTAGGCATTTTTAAGTGTATGAGTGTTGGAAGTGTTTAGAGTGTTGAAGGAGTGGTGTTTTAATATATGTTGCTTTAGATTGTTTAAATATAAATATTAAGTGGATTGAGAAAAAACAAAAAGATAAATAAATAAAGGAGGCGTTATAATTAAACAGTTATATTATCGTTGAAAAATCATCAAATGAACAAAAATTCGGTGCTCGAATATGTGTGAGAATGATATGTGTGAAGGAGAAGTGGGAGGTGGCGGTTGAGAGCGGCACTAATGCTATCGGCGCCCTCGGAGTGTGGGTTTGAGGGCGGGTGAGAACATACACCGTTGGGAATGGTCTATGTACTTCATTTATTATTATTTTTTTATTATTTTTTTAACGACTGTATTAACATTACCCGGAGGAGACTTAACCACTTTCAAGATCATATACATATTTTATTTTTTAGTTTGTCTGTTTCTCACTTTGTAAGTTAGACCATTCGGGGTGGGTTTTTTTTCGTCGTTCACTCCTCGACTCCCTTATTTTGCCGTTCACTCCTCGTCTCCATTTGTTCCTATAGTGTATTCCTCGGTCGTTCAGGTTTTATACATATATCATAATCTTGATTAAATTTATAAACTATCTATATCTATTAGTTTAAGATCTATTTTTATATCGAAGAGAGAAAGAGAAAGTGATCTTTCAATTGATATTAAAGAATTAACGAGATTTTATTGTTTCAGTCATAACTTTTCATGCTAGTTACGATTCATTTGATTTAAAAATTCAAATGTCCGTAATTGAAAATGCTAAATATACCATTTTAATTGGTGCAAGGAAGAGACAAATCACCTCCATGCCATAAGGAAACTTCGTCCTTAAGTAGGTATATCAAATAAATATTGACAATGTTAAACGTAAGCCTTAGAGCAACGTTTAAACATATAATATTTTGATTTATAAACTCTATTTAAGTAATTATAAAATGTTTCTTTGATTTAATATATTGGCTTTTCAAAAATGATTATAAAATGTGTTTTTTAATATTGATTTTTTCTTACATAAATTTGATATTAATGTTTACTAATTGCATATTCAAGATATAAAGATGAACTTAGATATATGAGTATATGGTATTTTCTAATGTAGCCCTAAATGTTACATTTAATATTTTCCAATAAATAATAAGTGAATGATATTCAAAGAAATATGGACGTGATCTCCATTTTATGCCTATCAAGAAAACTCGCGTAATATATATGATTTGATTACAATACTAATTTGGTAAATATGAGCATAACTTTACTCATTTATGTTCTTGTATTATATAATCTATAGTTAATATTAAAATATTATAATGATAACATTATAAATATTTATTTTCATTCATTAAAAAAATCAAAAAGAAAATAGAAAAAATCTAACCCACTTGGATGACATCATAAATTAATTTAATTTACAATTAAAATTTAATCTTTACAATTAATTATGATTAAGATATAAATTAATAAAAGATGCAGCCTTTATTCCTTTTGTAATTTACGTAGTATTTATTTTTATATGGTAAATAAAATTACCCTCGTGCTCCCCAATGTATTCGCTAAATCAAAAAGCATATACGGATACAACACCTCCGACCATACGTACAATATTGACGCATTATGTACAGCTTTATAATAAAACACCCTCATGACCATATTTACAATATTTGAAGCATTATGTACAACCTTATGATAAAACACCCAAATGATCATTTGTACAAACTTTAAAACAAATTGTACAATCTTCTACAAAACACTCAATGAACAAATTTATAAAATTTAAAGCGTATTGTACAACTTTCATATAATAATTGTATTTTAAATTATAAAAAAATTTCAAAAGGCATTTGTTATTAACTTATTATTAAAAATATAAATACTCAATTCTTAAGCAAATTTTATTATTATTATTATTATTATTATTATTATTATTATTATTATTATTATTATTATTATTATTATTATTATTATTATTATTATTATATTATTATTATAATATTAATATTCAAATATGGATTCTCTTTACGGGATTAATTACGTTACATATTTATGAGAAAATACACGTCTCTATATGTTTGTAAAAACAACGTCAAGTTTCTTAGTCAGAATCCGTGATTTTACGGGTCATTAAACTAAACGACTTTAGCATTTACATTCACTTAATTCCTAAAACATATCATTAAACTGTTTCGTTTAACCAAACCCGTGGTTTCACGGGTCATTCCACTAGTTAATATTTAAAATCTAATTAAATGGTCAATAGTTAAATGATAATAGAAAGATAACAATGTTTTTATCATTCAAATTCGGATCAATAATAAAATTATTATCTTAAATAATTATTTAACGGTTGATTTTAAATAGTATTACTTAATTTTAACTTTCTTTATTAAAACATGTTAGTTTAAAAGTTTGATAAGATCAAATTAGCCATATAAAGACTACTTATTTGTTCATTATAAAATTATTCATAAGTATCAAAAAGATTAACTATGTTAGAAGTATGAAAAAAATAAAATAATTATAGTTATATTTATTTATATTCCATTCATCTCATTATATTACACGTCATCTGGAAATTTTTTCTTAAAAATTAATTTTGAATATTTTATTTATGTTATATAATATTCAAAGAAAATTATATAAAAAAAAAACTCTTTTAAACAATTTTTCATTTGTATAAATTCAATTTTAATCGATTATTAAATAACAAAAGTTCAAAAATTCAAAGTTAAAGTAAAAGAATTTTATAATTAAAAAACTTGTAAATGATATAACATGACACTTATTATCATATTTGTACCTCATAATATAAATTATATAATTATATTATATTATATTATATTTATAAATATAAACATAAACATAAATGAACGTAAATATAGATTATATATTAATTTTTTTTAATGACAACTTCAAAGAGGTTGATAATTAAACTAATGTAAAAATAATAGAATATTAGGTAACTCGAGAGAAATTATTTTTTTAGGGAGAAAAGTGAGGTAATCGTCACACATAACTTTTTAATCTATTTATACGTAATTTACTATTACATCTTTAATTATATTTAGAATAATAAATATAAGTTCAACTACCTAAACAATATAACCCATATGGAGTAGTTTTCTCTATCACCTAGCACGCTCTCAACTTCGTTTTTTGTGCATTTCACCTTTTTCTTTTGATCTCGCCGGAATTGTAAGTCCTTTCATCTAAGCTTACTTTTTTTGAGTTGAATTTCTTCTTTTCAACAGCTTCCTTGTTCCTCCTTTTCCGTTTTTCACTCCGGCCACCGGCATCTCGCCGGTGGTTCGGTTTTTATCGCTTTTTGTGCAAATAAAGCTTCAACCGCCGTTCTTCCTTTTCAGGTGGCTTGTCTGGAACCGATTGACTTTCTACGGTCACACTTACGGCCTCCAGGCGGCGATCCAGTGTGTCTCATCACGGGATCTGGGTTCTGTTGTGTTATGGGTTGGTTTTTGGGTTTTTTTCGGCCATTGGGTGGTTTTAGTGCGCCTGACACTTTGTTTTCCGGCCTTCGCTGCCCGTCATCTTTCCCATGGTGATTTGTAGGCAGCGAGTTCCTCCGGAATTCTACAATCAACTCAGTTTGATATGGGGTGGGGTAGGTTTGGGCTTGATTTGGATGGCCTGCGGTTGATGTGTGTTATGTGTTGAAACCCGATTATTTTTGGTGGTCTTGTCGTTGCCGGTTGCCTCTCTTAGTGGGTTGCGGCTGATGGTGGCAATGGTGGTTGCTAGCGGCTGTAACCTGCTCTCGTGGTTTTAGGCGGCGATAGTAAGTGGGTATGGTTGCTGCTCGTTGCTATTAGGGGTTGTCATGTGGTCGCTAGCGGCTGCCGGAGGCCTATGATGGCAATGGTGGTGGTTGGTTCCCGCTGGCTGTCGGCTGGAGTTTGCTGGCGGCTGCTGGTTTTACCGGCAGCTTCCGGCGAAGGCTGGCTGCTGTGTCGACTGTCGGAATCAACGGGTTTGTAAACGTTCTCAGAAAATTTGGCGGAGATAGACCGGTTTCTTTTAAGTTTGATTCTGCGTTTTGCGTTGGGTGGATGTTGTTTGTCTATTTAGTTCATGCTTTTCCCGTAGTCGGGTCTATACGGGTAGACTCGATGTCGTTGCCGACGTGTGTCAACTCAGTTGACCTCGAAAAATTGATGTTTACTGGAGTGTTCTCCCGGGGTCCTTTTTTCGCTCGAACGGGGATTTGACCTTATTCGACGGGCTTGTGTTTCTTTGGTTTTGGAGTTTTACGTTAGGTGCTGCTGGAGTGCCTGACGTTTTTTTTAGTTGTGCGGCTTTTGTGTAGTGGCGATCGCGGTGTTAGATACGTGTCCAGTTTTTATATAGTTTTAGATTTAGGTTTGGTGATTTGTACGAATGTATTGTATTTTTCAATTTCATTTTCAATCATTTTCAACGTACTCGCTCTCTTTCAATGTTATCGTCCAATGTGTAGGACGATCAGAGCGAGACCTTTCAATTGTAATCGTTTGTGTATTCCACCAGATCTTTACGATCTTACACACACACACACACACACACACACACACACACACACATATATATATATATATATATATATATATATATATATATATATATATATATATATATATATATATATATATATATATATATATACATATAGGGGCAGGATCAATGGGGAAGTAACCAATCGGGGGGAAGCAAATTTTGTTTTTTCGTTTTTTTTTGGAATTTTTTGTTCGGCCATCAAGATCACACTAAAATATGAACATTTAGAAAAGATACTTAGTGATGAATGTTATTATTTAGGCGAGAAAACGATCGACAAAAATAACATTCAAGATAATATTGTTCGTGAAGAATGTTAACGTTTTTTCTTCTTCATGTTTTGTGAAGTAAAATTTAGCCAATAAACCCAAAACACCAAACCCAAAACCCTAAACCCTAAACTCTAAACCGTTTATGTTAAAAACTCAATCTAAATCTTAAATCCAAACCCTAAACCCTAAATTTATAAACCCTAATATCTAAACCCTATAAAACCTAATATCTAAACCCTAATATCTAAAATCTCAACATACGCTCGAAAAACACGATAATTGTTATATATTAGTTCTTCAATAATTGTTATATATTAGTTCTTCGAGCATTTTCTCGCCAAAATAAAAACATTTATCACAAAGTGTTTTTATTAAATGTTCATATTTTCATCTCATCTATAATGTTCGTGATAAAAAGTTTTTTCAAAAAACGAAAAAAAAAAGTTTTTGCTTTCCCCCGCTTCCTCGCGATTGGTTACTTCCCTCTTGATCCTACCACTAACTACATATATATATATATATATATATATATATATATATATATATATATATATATATATATATATATATATATATATATATATATATATATATTAATATTTTTGTCAAAAAAAAAAAAGTTCCATCACCTATATTAATATTAATTTAGAAGTATAACTGTGAATTTATGAAAGAAAAGTGTAAACGATTAAAAAGTGGTGTGTAAGGCCACCCCCTATCGTAACTAAACTATTCATCCTCTTAACATTCCACATCAGCGCCACATCAACACTAATATCATATAACTAACTCATAACTAAACACTCCCTATCATGGCTAAAACAATACTCCTCTTAATATACAACGTACAAGCAATAAAACATCAAATCCAACAATAAAAAGCCACTGGGACCCACAATTCCTATAACTAACCAAAACTCTTACATTAAATCTATGGTGAGTGCGGGTAGCTAATGCGGGTAACTAAGCCGTGCCTATGGTTCATTACGGGTAACTACGGGTAATGAGCGGGTAACTACGAGTAATGGAACTATAGGGAGTGGTCTAAGAATCACGACTCTCTAAGTGGATGATCTATCAATTTTTTTAAAAAAGAAAGAAGTATAAAAAAAAACTTCACATGTTTAAATTTTAATAAGGTGATATATGATAATTTCTCAAATTTTTAAGGGCCAACTTTAGTGTCGTTTTTAGAAAAATCGTACCTTAAATTATAATGGCTCGATGTGAGTAAATTAAAATTTCACTATGGGTATGAACCGACCTCACGAACCCTAATCCCTCCTACAACTATTGATAGTAATCAAAATAATTCTTAGGAATACGATTCCTCCATCTTGTCGAATCAGTCCGCGTAAGAATTAACCGAATACCAAATTCCTTCAATTCAACTTGCTGCTTACAAATATCTCCAATTCATCCAATCCTTCCGTCTCTCATCTTCATCGGAGATCAAGGTAATTTCTTCTATCAATTTCACAAATTTATATGATATATACGCGTCTCTATACAAATATAGGGTTTATACTTTTACCAGTATTCTAGGTCTATTTGATAATTAGTAGGTAGCTACTTACCTGTACTATTTGCGTTGCTACTGTTATTATTATATTTACTATAATTGAATTGAACGGACAAGATTTGTTTTTGTATTTTTTATTTATCAATTAAATGATTTTGTGAATATAAGTTTGTAATCTATTGTATCTGCAGTGACAAAAGATGACCGGTGAAAGAGCAGTTCATCCAGATTGTAGAAATGCGTCGAACCCGTACCATGAATGTAGTGAGTTCTGCTTCAAAATTATTGCAGAGGCCAAGAAATTGGCTAGTCAAATTGAACCAGGTTAGTTTCGATCTACTTGTTTTGTTTCAAGGAGTAATTTTAGCTTCAATGTAATCATGATCTGTTCTTAACACTTGTTGATTAATTGCTATTATCTCAGTTGGCTTGAGAGCTGAGAGTAGAAGTTTTGAACGAACTTCAGCTGTGGCACCTGATGAAACTGAGCATCCTGAACATGAACAAAGTGAGCCTGATGATCATCAAAGTGGTGATGACAACACTCCCCATGAGGATGAACCAGAAGTGGACTTCACTAAGCTTACAGGGAAACAAAAGAAACTATTTGAGTTGAGGCTCAAGATGGTATGCAACCCATCTTTCAAGTTGTTACCATAACTTTTATATGTGCAGTTGTGTTCACTTAATGTATTCTCATATGTAGAATGAGGCAAGGAAAGCGAATCAAACTGCCATGGTTGCAGAAAAGAAAAGAATGGAAGCTCCACAGGAGTCGAGGGGAATTTCAAAGCAGAAGTGGATCGAGGAGAGGAAGAAGAAGATCGGAAAACTTCTTGATGCTAACGGGTTGGATATGACAAAAGCTTACATGTTAGATACACAACAGATGGCTGAAACAAAGTATAAAAAATGGGAGAAGGCACCTGCACCAGCTGGTTGGGATGGTATCATTTCGACACTCCTTTATTATTTTCTTCATACATACAAATATACAATAACCTATTAAAGTTGCAGAAGCTTTTAAGCTTAAAGCTACCTGTTTTTCTATCATTGGTCATTTTAAATAAAGTTTATGGAGTTGATTTGGGTCGAACACTGTCTGGCAATAATGAAGTGAAGTTCTTCTGAGTTTTTGATTTATGTTTGCCATTATTGCATGGATCATTGAACAATTCTCAATTTTCTGTATTTGTATATATGCATATATAAACCTCTGTCAATAATGTGATCTGAGAATATAATTTTTGTTTGTGTTCTGCATTTGCATAAGTAAATATTATTGATATCCATCTAAAGAAAGTATGTTCAATGAAATGTTGAACAGTTGGTAGATGGACATATATTATAAAACCCTACATATTATGCGCTTGAGAGATACCGTATATTGCATATATTAAACAGTAAACAGACGAACAAATGGCTGTCAGTTCGATATAATTAATACTATCGTTTATGAAATTTTCCTTGATTCTCGTATTTATGGGATTTGTTTGTTCATGTATGACTCTAAACCTGGCAAATGGGTTAGGTTGGGTCAATTTGGGTAACGGGTCAAAATGGTTTTGGGTTAAAATGGGTCATGGGTCAAATGGGTAAAATTTTTGAACGGGTTCAAACGGGTCGGGTTGGGTTGGGTAACCGGTCGAAACAGGTCAAATGGGTCCAAATAGGTCATATATTTTTACATTGATTCTTACACTTATTATATTATTTTAGTTATTGTTATATATATATATATATATATATATATATATATATATATATATATATATATATATATATATATATACACATATTAAATGATATAACCATGAATGCTTTCATAAATGTTTGGCGAATGAAACATATTATGCATAACCCATTTGACCCATTCACAAGACTCATTAGACCTATCTCTTTATTGAGTTTTGGAAATTGATACCCATTAGACCGGTTTTTTTATAATTTGTATAGAACCCAATAGATTGCAGGGAAAACCTGTTGGACATTTTTTTTAGTTTTGATTTACATCGCTAAACCTAATTTTTCTCAAGACCCAATTGACCCAAATTTGAGAGTATGGGATGTCAATTGCCAGTTATAGTTCATATCTGCTTTTGTTAAACCCTTCTTGCTTGATTTTTAGTTATATTTGAATTTGAATATTGATTGTATTCAAGTCTTGAGACATATATTTTAGTACAGAGTATCATTTTGAATACGAGTGAAATTTCACCAAGTCTGATAATCAGTCGTCTTGTAATTGACAGTATTTAATCAGAAAACATTGTATGATGCATACAAGAAAAGAACCAAGAAGATGGACGTTGACCTTGAAGAATATAACAGAATGAAGGAAGCTGATCCCGAATTCTACCGAGAAGCTTCAAGTCTTCAATATGGAAAAGTAAGCTATACTCAACTGATCCACCTTTGTTAGCAAAATGAATATTATAATTTTTGAATTATTTGTGTTGAAATAAATAATTCACATTTGTGGTTTTTATGTTGACAGGCACCAAAAGTTTCAGAGGATAAGGTTGAAAGGATGGTGAAGGAGCTGAAAGATAGAGACGAGAAGCGTAATACGTTTAGTAGGAGAAGAAGATTTCATGACGAAAAGGACATTGATTCCATCAATGATCGTAATGAACATTTCAATAAGAAGATTGAAAGAGCTTTTGGCAGATACACACTCGAGATTAAGAACAATCTTGAGAGGGGAACTGCTTTGCCCGATTAAAAGGTGTTCATGTGTAACGATATTTGGATACTCGTTCTTTTTTGTTGCTGTTTTCTTTTGTTGTTACTCGTCAATCGTCATGCCATGTTTGAAAAAGTACCATAGTTTCCAGAGCAATCTGTATGCATTTTGTATTGTTTTTTTAACTATGCTGTGTCCTTTTCCCTAAATTATTACTTGCATTGTAGTGTACTACCATAGAGAATAATGCTATATATGTGTTTATTATTATTATTATTATTATATTATTATTATTATTATTATTATTATTATTACACGACCACGACCACCACGACCACTACCACCACTACCACCACCACGACTACTACTGTAGCCCCCCAAAAGCTCATCTGACCCCAAGGTGGTACGTATCCTATAAAAGCTGTCACAATCATTAATAGTAAGATTACAACTCCGAGACACCGAACAAATTCCCTAGGACTGCTATAACTCGCATGATATAGACCACGAAAAAGATGAAGGTGAACCACAATGAGAAACATACTTGCCCCATTAGCATGCATATAACGTCTGTCTACGAGGAATCGTTTCGTAGAGGGCCGGATCTTAATTCCGTGCGCCAAGTGCTCGTTCCGACTCGCCAGTCATGAGGGTAGTCTTTTTTCTTTTGGTTCCATACGTACTGGAGTTCTAACATTTGAATTTCTCTTACATTCTACGTTCCCGAAACGGATCCTATCAAATATTTCACATTTTCTATGATCATCTCTATTTTAGGTATTCGGGGAATCCTCCTTAATAGACGAAATATTCCTATTATGTCAATGCCAATTGAATCAATGTTATTAGCTGTGAATTCGAACTTTTTGGTATTTTCCGTTTCTTCGGATGATACCAAAAAGGAAAGCGAAGAACCTTGCTATGAAGCCCCTACTACTTACTTTGTTTGATTCAAAAGGCGAACGGCCCCCCAACAAGTCGTATGGGGTGGGGTGCTTGTGATAAGCTGCCTTGGATATGAGGAATTCTAAAAAAAAAAAGGAAAAGCCCGGTATTTGACGAAGATCTTTCTATCAATAGATAGGAATGAGTGTTCGATATAGGGGATAGAATCCATCTGCTCTTTCTCTCTCCATTTTTCTTCCCCTCTAACGCGGGCCGGACGGCGGCGGGCGCGGGAGGAAGAAAGCTAAGAGAAGACGCTCTTCTCTTAGGTCTTTTTTTTTTCAGTGCAGGAAAGCGCTCTCTTTTTGCATGGCTAGGGGCTAAGATAACTCAAATGGGAGAGCCGTGTTATGGGTGACCTTATTGCACGGTTCAGAGAGCACTTGTGTATGTGATGCAAGTGAACGTGTACGAAAAAGCTGTCGTAAAGTTTCGTTGTTCGTTCCGTCGTCGTAATAGGAAGTGGACAAGAATCATCGCTCCAAGAGAAGCAGACAGGGAGGAAAGGGAGCCCGGACGGTGGAAGAGCCATGAGACGAACAGTTCAATCCATGGGAGCGCCCAACCGGCTTTCCGCCTCCATTTGGTCGTGCTTCAATCCATCGTTGTCCAGCCAAGCCAGCCCATAACAGATGCCGGTCTGCTTTCTCTGTTAGCGAAGGTGCCGGGGCATTCGGGAAGCGACTAGTCGCTTCTGACGAAGCTTCTAGAAGGCCGAAGCCAAGCCCAGTTCCCGCCGATAGGCGCAGGTAGCTTGCTTCCAAGCCTTGCCTTATATGATAACAAACCGCATGATGCGTTCCGGAGTTGCCGTAGTTCTGTTACCGCCTTGTCGTCTTGGGTTGGGAAGGATACGACAGGCTCAATTCAAGGACGCTCAATTTCAAGCTCAATTTCAGGCTTTCGAAGCTCTGACGCTTTCTGTCGCATTTGTTCTATCTTTTGTTTACCTATCATTTTCACTTTCTTTAACCGTACTTAGGTAGCTTTTCGTTCGTTCGGCAGAGGCGTAGAGCTATCTACTTGGTCGCGACTGGCTCTGCTACGCTAGGTTCTCCCTATGGCGCTACGCATCGTTCCCTTCGGTCGAGCGAATCCCATTGTTCCGGTCCGAGAATCCCTATGTCTGAGGTCGAGCAGCTACGCTCTCGTTGGTCGAGGTTGATTCCCCGCGGTTTTTCATGCAGATTTGACCACGGTGTGCGTCTTTTGCAAATGAAAGCACTATGTCTCCTGGCCGGGGAAAGAAATTGAATAAGAAGAAGATGATTCTAGTCCGACGAATTGCGTTTTGCCAGATAGATTTTTTTAGAAAGATTCCCCATTGGTAATTAAAAAATAGAAAGACTAAAAATCTAAACTAAATACTAAATAAAAAAGAACCCGGCCACCTATTTCATTCGACGTTCCGGGGCAGGGGCCCGACCGATTCGACCGACTTTTGCTTTTGGATAACAAGAAGGCGAGCTTCTCTTCTTTGATCAAATCAAAAGCCCAGTCAGCCACCAACTCGGTGCAGGTCACGTGACCTACAGCTCGGCCTTCGCTTTTTGAGGCTTCCTCTACCTTCTCATCCATGGAAGGATTCCTTATTCGATGATAAATGTCAATCGAGGGCACCCTCATTTCCAGAGAGAGAATCAGGCTGCACAGAAGGGGGAAAGCCCTCCTACTGAGCAAGATCATTAATTAATATTAATAAGGAAGCACTTAACTTAGGGCAGCCAGTCTCACTTCACACAGCACATCGCCTTGCTATTTGCATTCATCCTTGTAACTTACCGAAGCGGGGATCTCGTGCTATCATTGAACGGCTACCGAACCGCCATACTCAGGTAACCGGTCCAGGTTCCGGTGAAATTGAATTCTCCGTGAAGATGCGGAGTACCAACGGCTAGACGGTAAGACCCCGTGCACCTTTACTATAGCTTCGCAATGACAACCTTGATCGAATATGTCCTCGAATAAAGACTGAAGTTTGCGTCTTAAAAGACTTACCTTGTATTCGCCACCTTGCCGGGTTTGCAAGAAGTCGCGGATGATCCGGTGTCGATGTCTCTGCCAAAATGGGCCGTCTAATTCGTACATTCTCGCTACGATTTGGCCTTTGACAGCAATAAGTTGTTCTTCATCGCATCCTTTGCTGAGGTAGAGTGCCTGAAAGAGAAAGAAGAGCTTACTAAGCCAAAAAGCGGAATATAGAGCCAAACATGCGGTTTTTTCTCGTCAAGCAGCAAGAAAATCCTGGGAAAAAGGTAGGGTAGAATCGCCGAGTCGTCTAGCACCGTTCCCTGCCTCAACTCCACAATCACAATCATTTGTGAATAAAAAAGGTGGTTTGCTGCTATCCCCGGCATTGGAAAGACCTGACAAAGAATCCAACTATTGGGAAATGTGCTATATGGAGGTTTTTTTTATGATTGTTGACGTACTGACTCATGCTCAGGATCCGCTTATGGTGGTTCGGCTTGCTTCTCTGTTGGCATTTCCTAGACCCAAGACCGACTAATATTATAATACTGCATGCAGAATGGATAGCACAGGTCGGAGGGGAAGAAGAAGGGAAGAGTACGATGGGAGGGGCCTAGGAAGATGTTCAACAACCATCTCCTTTCCGTCCAGAATGTAGTGTAGAAAAGAAAAGAATCTTTCCTGCTTCAGAGCTTTTCAGAGCTAATAGGATAGGTACGCTACATACCGGAAAAAGAAAAGGATCTCTCTATTACTTTGAGAGGAGAATCATTGGTTTGACCGACGGACTACGTGGGAAATACGAGATGAGCTAGTGATGGGAACCTCCCGGGCAGTGAGGTTCAGATGGAGCTTCGTAGCTTCCTCGCATGGGACTGGAAAAAGGAATAGGTAAGAGATGGCTTCAACCACTATTGCTAGGAAGGGCTTTGCAGGCTTTGACTTTCTATCAATAAATGGGCTAGCTGAAGGAGGAGAGCTCAGGGGTTCCGACGATGGATTTACCGGCGGGGAATGCATTGTTTTGCCTTCCCGGCTGGGCTTCAAATGGAGGTTATTGGGAAGCGGAGGAATGAATAGGAGGAGAGTTCTTTAGTTCATTTTATGATGTTAGCTCGCTAGGAGCGGAAAAGGGGACCTGAGGGTGGTTGGGCATTAACCAACACAACAGTGAAACCCGATCCAGCTTTCGCTCCCTCCGCTTCCTCAGGGCCCTCACTTCCTCACTCAACTCACTCAGACGCTCGCCTCACGTCACTTCGCTCGCCTTGGGAGGAAGGCTACTGACGGTAGCGAATCTCAGAATACGAATAAGATCTACGCTCATCACAACCCTACATTGATCCACCGAAGGAAGATCAATGAGATAAGGGTTGACCTTTCCAGTCCTTCCTAACAAGTCTCATAACAACCCGTCATTGATGACCGAAGGGAAAGCAATGCAAGAAGGGTTGACCTGTTATTGGAACTGGTTGACTTAAGACAGAATGGCTTTAGTCAACGCTATCAAACCAGTTATATGAACAGGTTGACTTAAGACAGAATGTCTTTTGTCAACTTTCATGTATGTTAGGATCAAAACCCTTTTTAATAAAGGTTTTAGCCCTATAATGAGTTAAAACCATTCGAAGCCCTTGTTTTACATCATTTGGTTGTTTGCACGGCACAGCTCCCCCCCTCCCAAAGCTTGCCTGACGAGGGTCAAACTCTGCTTTGATCCACCTCCGGTATCCTATTTAGAAGTAGAAGAGAAGCTTCTCGCTAGTGTTAACCCGTATGAAGCCAACCAATGAGCTGGCCTGCCCCCTACGACTTAACTAACTAAAAAGAATGCCTCTCCTGATGAAGGGGTGGATTCTGTAGCACCCCAGTCCCTGAAGAATTTCTCCTCCGGGGTCTGGAGCGCTTCTGCCCCTCATCCTCTACTCCTAAATAGGCTTTTGATACCGTATGGAGCCACCAGTCTTCGTCCGACAGCGCAGAATTCAAGATCCTTGAATTCCCTAGGGGGTCTTTCTCCCCCACGGTAAGCCCTCCGTGAACTTACGCGCGACCAGGCCGTATATGTCAGCTACGATCACCGTTCCTGGTCAATACCCGCCTTCTTGTGAGACGGCTAGTATACAAGAGTATTCACCACTAATCTCTCAGGCACGGTTGTGCGAGATGCGTGAATCGCAATGCTAGTCGTAAGCCACCGGTGACCGTACTTTCGTAAAAGCACAAAATAAGGCATTAGAGAGCCCTTTCTCTTCCTTTATTCGCCGCAGGAAGAAATTCCAACTATGCTGCCTTCTAACGATAGGACTGGAATCCGAGCTCCTAGGCAAAAGCCTGAAGCTTGAAGACAGAAAGAGAAGAGATTAACGGGGTTTTCCCGAAAAAGTAGAAACGATATGACTTATGATACCGGATCCAGGCAGAATGGGAATATATATATATATATATATATATATATATATATATATATATATATATATATATATATATATATATATATGTGTGTGTGTGTGTGTGTGTGTGTGTGTGTGTGTGTGTGTGTGTGTAATCCATAGCCTAACAGAACGCAGCAGCGAGGGACAACCTGCCCATACAGCCAGCGGGGAGGATGGCACTACTGGCAAAGACCGTCTGGCGAAAACGCCGCAGGCGCGAAGCGTGGTAGGCCTGCGCCGGGGGAGCATAGGGAGGAAAGGGAGCCCGGACGGTGGAAGAGCCAGGGGAGGCCGGGTCATTTGACAGAAATGGAAGGCTTTGGGCTATGAACCTATTAAAGAAGGCCCTATGGAGTAAAGGGAAGTGCATGAATTCTTGGAAAAAGAGGGAGCGAGCCTATATAAAAGAAAAATGGAATCAAGCAAATTCAATGAATAGATAGAGTCATAACTGCTTGCCACCTACGCTCCGCCATCCATTCCAAGTTTAGGAACCTAGGTAATAGTATCCCGATCAAAGAGGTGGATCAATGTAGGGTTGTGATGAGCGTAGTTATGAGGAAGGTCAACCCTGATCTCATTTCCCTCCTATTGTCGAGGAAATGTCGGGTTGTTTTAACTGCACTTGTTTGTTAGTAGCCTTGTTTCTCTCTAAGAGAAAAATAACAAGGGCTCTGGACAACATTACTTTCACATAAGGATAGTGCTACTATAAACAAAAAACTAGAAATCAAAAATGACGTAGATGATACTCGAGATTACTAGAGCGATATCAAAGTAAGTATCAATGTTGTCTGGAACCTCTACACAACTTCTTATGACTCCATAACTAGGAGAATCCGGGTTGCTTTAGAGATCCGCTTTGGGGTTAGTCGTCCGGGCGGATCCATTCTGTTTAAACTCATTTGGGGGGCGCGCAAGAGGTAACCACTCCTGGAGGCGTTCACATGTATTTATATACCACTGTAAAACCCATGGGAAGTAAGTTGCGAGGAAAAACCTATTTCTGCTAGCTGCTTAGGTAGGTTCTTTCCTCGTGAACCCAACTCTATCGTCCGGTCGGGCATGAGTCCGAGTCTCATAAAACTGAGCTCAGATGGAGGGATAAAACCTTTAAGGGGGGTTACTTATCCTTAAGCAGTGTATTCAGCGTGGAATAAAGTCATAAGACGGGGGTACGTTTCGCGGGAGTTGCGTCCCCATCCTTGTCCGGTATAGGGCTTTCTATCTATAGATTAAGCCTCGACTCCGAGAAGGAGTAGACAATTGTTGTGAAAGCTTTGAGATCGGTTCCCTTAATTATAAAAAATTCAAATCTTTTTTTCAGCTCGTGGCTTCTTTTCTCTCAAAAAAAGAAAAAAGAATCACTAGTTGAAAAATCGACAAGGGAGGAAACAGCTCCAAGTACAAGAAGGCAGGTATTGACCAGGAACGGTGATAGTAGCTGACATATACGGCCTGGTCGCGCGTAAGTTCACGGAGGGCTTACCGTGGGGGAGAAAGACCCCCTAGGGAATTCAAGGATCTTGAATTCTGCGCTGTCGGACAAAGACTGGTGGCTCCATACGGTATCAAAAGCCTATTTAGGAGTAGAGGATGAGGGACAGAAGCGCTCCAGACCCCGGAGGAGAAATTCTTCAGGGACTGGGGTGCTACAGAATCCACCCCCTCATCAGGAGAGGCATTCTTTTTAGTTAGTTAAGTCGTAGGGGGCAGGCCAGCTCATTGGTTGGCTTCATACGGGTTAACACTAGCGAGAAGCTTCTCTTCTACTTCTAAATAGGATACCGGAGGTGGATCAAAGCAGAGTTTGACCCTCGTCAGGCAAGCTTTGGGAGGGGGGGAGCTGTGTCGTGCAAACAACCAAATGATGTAAAATAAGGGCTTCGAATGGTTTTAACTCATTATAGGGCTAAAACCTTTATTAAAAAAGGTTTTGATCCTAACATACATGAAAGTTGACAAAAGACATTCTGTCTTAAGTCAACCTGTTCATATAACTGGTTTGATAGCGTTGACTAAAGCCATTCTGTCTTAAGTCAACCAGTTCCAATAACAGGTCAACCCTTCTTGCATTGCTTTCCCTTCGGTCATCAATGACGGGTTGTTATGAGACTTGTTAGGAAGGACTGGAAAGGTCAACCCTTATCTCATTGATCTTCCTTCTGTGTAAGGAGAGTAAGCCCTCTTTCAACACCTATCCTCATTCATTGTAACAAGAAGTTTTTATGTATGGCTGGTGTCAGATTTTGACTTGCTAGTCTTGTCGGACTAGGAGCTCTACTAGCGTGGGAAATTGACTTAAGCTGGGCTCAGGGACTGCAGTCAGCCGCTTCCCCTGTAGTCGTCAGCTCGTTTTTGACAGATCCGATCGGGTGTTCATAATCTGGAGTAAAAGGATTCGAACCTTTGCATGCCTGACGAGGGTCAAACTCTGCTTTGCAGCAAGGATGGTGCATCGCCTATTTATCGTTCTCGCTCGGGAGCCATACGCGGCGTTCAGAACCAGTCTTGAAGTGACTCCATCAAAATCTGCCACTCGTTGGGCGACGCCTTCTTTTCTACGAACACCCCGCCATGATGAACTTTGCCAGTTTTCGCCTCCGACCCGACCAGGAGAGAACACAGGGTCAAGCCAAGCCCTTACCCGCGTGAATGGAATTCATATCTCCTTCGTGAAGGGAGAAAGCCCGTGGAAAAGCCTCAGAAGAGCCGTGATAAAGAACAGTATCGGAATAAGGAGCCCGAAGGGAAATCAAAGCGGGATATGGATCAAATCCTCCTCCCCCAAAATGTACTAGGTAATCCACTACCTGATGAATTGATTTCAAGTTCTATCTTAGGTAAGTTTAAGCTAGAGGATAGAATCTCTGAGGGATTCTTTTTAGCACCGAAGTCCTATTGCTACAAAACTGTAGATGGAAAGGAGATAGTCAAGTTCAAAGGGGCTGCGAAGGACCAAATCAGTCCTGAATTTACTATTACTATTACTATTACTAAGTTTAATGTGATATACAATGTATTATTATACACAATAAAGTAAAAAGTATGTTAAAAGAAATAATTGTGGACCTAAATTATTATGTAAAAGTAGTATATAATCAATGATTAGATAAATATTACTCGTAATTAATGATTGACTTGGTAACAGAAAGTCGTTAGTATTTTAAAACAATTGGTATATCGAGACGGTAGAACACTCCCTCCTTTAGTGCAAAAAAGTATTCCACGTGTGGAGTAAAGTCCATAATTGGTGGGGATTCGGTGGGCTTTCAAATGTAAATCTAGATCTTCTTCTAGGTAATCTAAATCAAGGTGCGAGATCGGGTGAGTCTATTTTGCAAGCGGTTATTTGGTCGAGTAGTTATTTCATATGGAAGAATAGAAATCAAATGGTCTTCAAGAACAAGTGTTGGAACAATCCCGTTGCGCTATGTGAAATCTAAATCAAAAGGAAAACAAAAATTGCTTTCATAATCCATCGGTTTCTTAGTTTAGTTTTGTGGGATTTATGATGCTATCTTGGCATCATATCTCGTCCGTTATATTGTCATGTTTATTGATTCATACTCGAGTTGTAATGTTCTAAATGTAAAACTGTGATATTTGTGGTAATAAAATTATTCTGCTTTTCAAATTTTATTTTATTATTATTATTTTTTTTTTTTAAACAATTGGTTGATGTTAGTAGATTTAGATAATATCAACTGTTTTACATTAAAAAAATAATAATGTGAAAATTCTGCCAATGTTCTTAATACTAGTCCAGTAGTCCTTAAGGCAGAAGAATATGAAGAAATACCAAATCACACGCAACATAACCATTAAACGATAATCCACCAATATCTAATCCAATTAAAGAAATAAAGTCATAACCTCCAAAATATGGGGAGTCACAAAATTAAAATATTAGAATACGAAAGATACCACTTGATAAAGTAAAAAGTATGTTAAAAGATCAAATAAAACAGAATTAATCAAATGCCCAAGCATTCTCTCTGCGAACCTCCTCTTCTTCCTCCGGGGTAAAATCATTCTTGATGTTAAAAGTCTTGCGAATCTCTTCGGGGGACTTCCCCTTTATCATGTCAGCAACTGTTTGGCATGTCAGGTCCAACAAGCTCTTGATGTCCAGATAATTAGCAGCCTAAAACATACATATTGACAAGTAAATTACTACGAGTATAACAAAAGTTCAATGAAGTATAAAACTTCATGCTAGATTCAATGCAACAACATAACAGAAATTAAGTGAAGCAATCATATTAATCCTCCTTAAAACATACAGTGTATCATACAACATACAGAGTTAAAAACACAATATATAAACAAACAACAAAAGTCCTTGACAAAAACAAGCACCACATTAATTTAGTCAAAAATCAAGAAACCAGCAGCACATTATTCAGTGATATAATCCTCTACCATTAATATAATTTAGATATTACTCGTAACAAACAATATGTGTGTGTGTGTGTCTCTCTTTGTAAGACTCGCAACACTAATCATTACGGAAGTAATATCCAAAAACCATCAAAACACTTATAACAATCATAAGTGTTCTAGTAATAAAATAAAATCGAGATATATGAATAAAAATTAAATAAAAGAAACAAACTGGAAAAATAGAGAAGAAAAAAAACGAACCAAGATTAGGTCAAAAAGCGTCTGCTGATCCACTTCAACAAATCCAGCATCAAACGCTTTAAGCTCAGTTTCGGCTTCTTTATCATCGTTCTTAGATGACTCCGCATGTCTTTTACAATACTCAATTACTTTCGATAAGATGTTACTAGTGACATTAGGTACCGGAATAATAGTATCAGCACAATCATCTTCAATCATATGCTTAATCGTTTGTGATTGCAACGCAACCGCCTCTTCAACTTCAAACGTTTCTCCATCGGAGCTTTTCAGAACAAACACCTTAGTTGAGGACGACATTGTTGTTGTTGAATCTGCAGGATTTTTTCGATTATATGTTTGAAAATTGACGGAAACCCTTAGAACACAATTAATTGAATCGATGCTTTATTGAACGTGTTTATTTAGGGGTTTATATATACCCGAGTACGTAAGTTTAAATATGGAAAGGATATCTAATATTGTATTCCTAATCCTTGTCTAACACATATATTCTAGATATATCTTCTATTCTTGTATACCAAGTAATCTTGCTTACAAAGATAATGCTAATAGAGCCTTGTAGTAGGTTGGACTCTAATACCGTCTTCCATATTGTCAAAAAAAAAAAAAAAAAAAAAAAAAACACGAGGCAAAATTCCTTTGGTAAAAATATCATCAATGTCATAACGGGAAGGAACATGTAATATGCGAACTTATCCCGTGCCTACATTTTCACGAATAAAGTAGATGTCCATCACGATATGTTTGGTTCGATCGTTAATGTTGAACCAGATTGCCATGAAAAAAAAATATCACTAACATTGTGGCAATATACAAGTGTGGCTTTGGCAATATGACAATGAAGCTCAAGTAACAAAATCCGAATTCAACATATATTTGAAAGAGCGTTAGCAACTCCTCATTATTCGGCTTCTGCGTTAGAACGATATAGTGCATGTTGGTTGGCATTTAGACGACCATGAAACAATATTGTCACAAAAAAAAACAATAGCTCGATCAGTGGCGGAACTTGAAGAAAACTTTTGAGGGGGTAAAATTATATGACATGTAAATTATACGTTCTATAAGTATATAGAAAACTCATTCATTTGATTATGATATAACGCTATATAAGCCTACCTGATAAACAATGTGAACTACTATCAAAATTATTGTTGGTTTTTGAAAGAAAATATAAATAGTTATTTGTCAATTGTTTATAATGGAAAATGCACACTCTTACTAATAATCTATTACGGGGTTCGAATTCAAACTCTCAAATTAAGGTCGACGAGTTTGCTCAAACTAGAGTTGTAAACGAGCCCAGTCGAGCCGAGCTCAAGCTCGGCTCGTTTATATTTTAAAGAGCTCGGGCACAAGTTCGGCTTTGTTCGAGATTAATATTTTAAGCTCGAGCTCGGCTCGTTTGATATTTAACAAGCTCGAGCTCGACTCGTTAATTACATCATTTTATCTCTTTGTATTATTTAATAATTTTAATTTCATATTTATTACGGAGTATTAGGTAATATTTATTCACTTATAATCATATTTAATATTACTATTTTCATCAACATTTATATAGTAGTAACTCTTATTATATACTTATTTATTATATTATTATACAAATTTAATAATCAATGTATATGAAAAGCTTGTTTAGATTCGAGCTCGAGATACGAAGCTCGAGCTCATTTATTAAACGAGCTTTAAAATATGTTCAAGCTCATGCTCGAGCTCGTTTAGGCCCGACTCGACTCGAGTCGAGCTTTTAACGAGTCGAGCTTGCGAAGCTCGAACCATTTACACTCACAATTTAAACCAAGCCGAATTCTTACTGGTTTTGGACTCTAGTTTAAAATCAATTCCTACACATGTATTATCAATTATATGATTTATGATTTAATAATTTAGCTATACATCTAATATAATCATTGTTATCGTGTGTAATTGTGTACTCTTACCTTGCTCTTCAAAACAATAGCTTACGCACATGTCACTCTATCAACTCTTCAACCTGCATCTTTTATAATATTATATTTTAAAATATATCTTACTAAAACCTCATATTCTAGGTAGGGCGGACACCCTCCTAGTCTTAACTATGTTCCACCCCTAAGCCCGATGTTGGCCTCTGTGTATCAGGCAACCGGCCAAGGGCGGAGCTTTCTTAAGGCAGGAGAGGGCCCTCGCCCCTCTAAAAGTTTGAGTAGCTAGCGGAGATTTGTAGCCCTCTGAGTTACGGACGTTTGAGCTTTTGAATCAACTAAAATAGAGTCCGTATGGAGGAGATATGACCAAAACAGTGAAGGCTCGCAAAATTTGTGTGTTGCTACCGTTTTGGTTATACCTCCTTCAAACAGACTCCGATTTAGTTGATTTAGAAGCTTAAACGCTCGTAACTCAAAGGAATGCATATTTCATTTTGATCGTTACCTGAAATTCAGAGCCATTGGTCCCGGGGAGGCCATTTTCTCTTGGAGATATCCCCAACATACTCAAAATTAATATTCTTCACTAAAATCGGTTGGTATCTCGATATAATATGTCATGTTAGGGCCCTCCAAAATAACTGCTCAAGCTCCGCCGCTGCAACCGGCTAAGATTGTAGTCATAGTATATTTTTGTTTTCTGTTTCTTATTCAGTCTTAGATCCCTAGTTAAGACTATAGTCTAATTCGTAATGTGTGTTTCATCGTGTTTTTCTTTCTTGAGTGTTTTTTTATATATGATGAGTTCTAGTTGTGTTGATATTCTGATATAATAGTAGATCTTGTTATTGCTCTTCTTTTCATTAAATTTCATATTATATTGCTGCTTTTTAATACACACATCAATATAATATTTGAGTTGTGAAAAAGCGTACATATGTAAATAACTTCTTTGACTTAGTTTTACCAGAGAAAGAGAACGATTTACGTGTTGAAGGCACGTTGCGGGCATGTGTGATTGATCAGAATGTAGTTGAGTTGAGTATTGTCCATCAGAGGAGTACTCATATATCAACGTTCTTGTGCTAATCTAAAGGCGACGTTGTAGGAGAATTAGAGTGTACGTAACAATCATATGATAAGTAGTATGGATCACGAGGACATGATTCTGTATTAGTGGGAAAAAGTTGCAACACCTTTAAAAGGTATATTTTATTATTGAACTTTGATTAATTAACCTAACTACGTTAAAAAAGGACGTTAGTTGCAAGAAAAGGACCTTAAGTGCAAAGTTCTATGGGGGATGGGTTAAAAGTGTAAATTGGGTTAAATGCCGCTTTTAATAAATACGTGGGCAGCATCCCATTTTCTTCATTCCGGAACTAAAAAGAAAGAAATAGAGAGAGATAGGTGTAGGTGTGAGAGAAGTGGCGATTTTGGTGAAGCTAGCTCAAAACCTTTGAAGTTCTTTCATGCAATTGGATCTAGGAGTATAATTAACATCTCTAAAGCTAACTAGCTTCACTAGAAGTCTTGAATCTCCATCTTTCTTCATATTTATTGTGATTTGAGGGTTTTGAAACCCTAACTTAAGGTATGGACTTTTATGCCCTAATTTCGAGATCTTTGTTGTTTGATGATGTTATTTTAGTAGGAATCAAGGATTTTGGTTCCATAGAAACCCTAATTCGAAAATTAGGGTTTTTTAAAAAATGATGAAATTGTGATTAAGAAAACTAGTGGCATATGACTTGTATGATTAAGATTAAAAATCTGATTTTGACCTTGGCTGACTAAGGTGTCTTTATGGTAATGAGTAGGGTTGTGCATGGTCCATACCCTGACCGGACCAGACAATAACTGGACCAGACCGAAACCCAAAATCTTTCGAAAGTAAGAACTGAGGACCGGACCATTTATACATGGTTTGGTTCGGTCCAGTTCTAGCTTTGGTCCAAGCGGTTCGAGTAAATACCCGACCCATTTATATTTTTGAAAAACTAATATATATTCTTTAATTCTCATATTTAAAATTGTACATCATAAAATAGTAAACAAATATACGTCTATTATCTACTAATTAAGAAAATTCGATGCTATTTTGTTTAGAGTAAGAAAACACTAACCTAACTTCCAAACACTGAGTGAATTTGGCCGGAATAAGATTACGATTATGTTGTTATATATAAGAATAAAATAAGTAAAACAAAATTTTTACATGCTATTTGTCAATATACTTATCCTCACACTTCATAAAAATTCCATGCTTATATAACTATATTTAAATAAAATTATTAATTATTTTAGAACTAACCAAATTTCCTACCATCAATTTACACATTTACCTCAGTAAAGAACTTGAATTTTTAATTAATGTGAGTAACAGATTGAGACATAATATACAATACATTATATAATCTAGTTGTTTACTAAGACCAACTTGTTTATGTATATATCAACACTAATATATATCAACTATAGAAAATTAAGGATTTCTTTTGATTAAAGATAGAAGTTATTATAAGATATTGAAATTTAAATTAGTTTTCATACTTATTTTATTAATGTAATATGGTATGTAGGAACATTTTTTTTAATAAATACATTAGAACACGGTATTTATACTCTCATGAATCTCTCACATATATATACATCATCCGATTCGGTGCAAAATTTTGGATATTTCAGGTTTGGCCTGGACCGAACCGATACCCGAAAAAATGGAAAACTATGGACCAAGGACCGGACAAAATAACTTCGGGTAATTTGGTTTTGGATCGGTTCCACCTCGGTTCTCGATTTTTTTCGGCTCCACCCGAACCATGCACAACCCTAGTAATGAGAGTGGTAATGAGATGATTAGGCTTACAAAATTGTAAGTCTTGTGTTCTAGTCAATTAAGTGTCAAAATGAGTTTTTGGGTTAAGTGAGTTATAATAGTAAATTTGTTAGAACTGAGTTTTGAGAATTGGAGGAAGCTTGTGGTTATAAGTTTTGAAAATAGTCAAGGGATGTTTAGAGAAGTAATTGAGGGTTAAGTGATGAACCGTAGGTGTAGTTGATCTAGTTTGACCAAATATGATTGTAAAGTGATGAAAATGTATGTATTTAATTGTTGAATAGGTTGAATACTCGGAATACTTTATTGTGGATTGTTGTGCATTGAACTTGGTGTAAATAAATTGCTTGCGGTTAAGGTGAGTTCATAGTATATATGTGTATGTATGTATCCGATTAATTGTGATGGCTCTAGTGTATCGCGACACGCTAGAGTATAATTTGTAGTGGCTCTAGTGTGTCGAGAAACACTAGAGTATAATTTGTGATGATGTAATTTGTGATGACTCTAGTGTCTGACTAGAGTATATTTTGTGATGATATAATATGTAGTGGCTCTAGTGTCTAACTAGTATAATCATGGTGACTCTATATAGTATAATTTATGGTGCTTTAGAAGTGTTCCGGAGCACTCTAAAGTAACTGGTTGACAAATAATGTGATATATGGTGAACTTACTTCTCGAATGTATGTGGGACTCTAATGGTGTCGGTGATGCCTTAGTTTGCCCGAGTATAATTGATTGTGTGCGTGTTTATGCTGTAGTGACCCGAACTTTTCCATGTTTATATATATTAATTGAGATTGATATTTACATGATTAAATGTTTCCAACATGTTAAGAAATCAAACTTGTTAAGACTTGATTAATTGAAATATGTTTCATATAGACAATTGACCACCCAAGTTGACCGGTGATTCACGAACGTTAAAACTTGTAAAAAAACTATATGATGACATATATATGGTTATATATATAGTTAAAATGATATTATGATAAGTAAACATATCATTAATTATATTAACAATGAACTACATATGTAAAAACAAGACTACTAACTTAATGATTTTGAAACGAGACATATATGTAACGTTTATCGTTGTAACGACATTTAATGTATATATATCATATTAAGAGATATTCGTACATCATAATATCATGATAATATAATAATTTAAAATCTCTTTTGATATTATAAACATTGGGTTAACAACATTTAACAAGATCGTTAACCTAAAGGTTTCAAAACAACATTTACATGTAACGACTAACGATGACTTAACGACTCAGTTAAAATGTATATACATGTAGTGTTTTAATATGTATTCATACACTTTTGAAAGACTTCAAGACACTTATCAAAATACTTCTACTTAACAAAAATGCTTACAATTAGATCCTCGTTCAGTTTCATCAACAATTCTACTCGTATGCACCCGTATTCGTACTCGTACAATACACAGCTTTTAGATGTATGTACTATTGGTATATACACTCCAATGATCAGCTCTTAGCAGCCCATGTGAGTCACCTAACACATGTGGGAACCATCATTTGGCAACTAGCATGAAATATCTCATAAAATTACAAAAATATGAGTAATCATTCATGACTTATTTACATGAAAACAAAATAACATATCCTTTATATCTAATCCATACACCAACGACCAAAAACACCTACAAACACTTTCATTCTTCAATTTTCTTCATCTAATTGATCTCTCTCAAGTTCTATCTTCAAGTTCTAAGTGTTCTTCATAAATTCTAAAAGTTCTAGTTTCATAAAATCAAGAATACTTTCAAGTTTGCTAGCTCACTTCCAATCTTGTAAGGTGATCATCCAACCTCAAGAAATCTTTGATTCTTACAGTAGGTTATCATTCTAATACAAGGTAATAATCATATTCAAACTTTGGTTCAATTTCTATAACTATAACAATCTTATTTCAAGTGATGATCTTACTTGAACTTGTTTTCGTGTCATGATTCTGCTTCAAGAACTACGAGCCATCCAAGGATCCATTGAAGCTAGATCCATTTTTCTCTTTTCCAGTAGGTTTATCCAAGGAAATTAAGGTAGTAATGATGTTCATAACATCATTCGATTCATACATATAAAGCTATCTTATTCGAAGGTTTAAACTTGTAATCACTAGAACATAGTTTAGTTAATTCTAAACTTGTTCGCAAACAAAAGTTAATCCTTCTAACTTGACTTTTAAAATCAACTAAACACATGTTCTATATCTATATGATATGCTAACTTAATGATTTAAAACCTGGAAACACGAAAAACACCGTAAAACCGGATTTACGCCGTCGTAGTAACACCGCGGGCTGTTTTGGGTTAGTTAATTAAAAACTATGATAAACTTTGATTTAAAAGTTGTTATTCTGAGAAAATGATTTTTATTATGAACATGAAACTATATCCAAAAATTATGGTTAAACTCAAAGTGGAAGTATGTTTTCTAAAATGGTCATCTAGACGTTGTTCTTTCGACTGAAATGACTACCTTTACAAAAACGACTTGTAACTTATTTTTCCTACTATAAACCTATACTTTTCTGTTTAGATTCATAAAATAGAGTTCAATATGAAACCATAGCAATTTGATTCACTCAAAACGGATTTAAAATGAAGAAGATGTGGGTAAAACAAGATTGGATAATTTTTCTCATTTTAGCTACGTGAAAATTGGTAACAAATCTATTCCAACCATAACTTAATCAACTTGTATTGTATATTATGTAATCTTGAGATACCATAGACACGTATACAATGTTTCGACCTATCATGTCGACACATCTATATATATTTCGAAACAACCATAGACACTCTATATGTGAATGTTGGAGTTAGATATACAGGGTTGAGGTTGATTCCAAAATATATATAGTTTGAGTTGTGATCAATACTGAGATACGTATACACTGGGTCGTGGATTGATTCAAGATAATATTTATCGATTTATTTCTGTACATCTAACTGTGGACAACTAGTTGTAGGTTACTAACGAGGACAGCTGACTTAATAAACTTAAAACATCAAAATATATTAAAAGTGTTGTAAATATATTTTGAACATACTTTGATATATATGTATATATTGTTATAGGTTCGTGAATCAACCAGTGGCCAAGTCTTACTTCCCGACGAAGTAAAAATCTGTGAAAGTGAGTTATAGTCCCACTTTTAAAATCTAATATTTTTGGGATGAGAATACATGCAGGTTTTATAAATGATTTACAAAATAGACACAAGTACGTGAAACTACATTCTATGGTTGAATTATCGAAATCGAATATGCCCTTTTTATTAAGTCTGGTAATCTAAGAATTAGGGAACAGACACCCTAATTGACGCGAATCCTAAAGATAGATCTATTGGGCCTAACAAACCCCATCCAAAGTACCGGATGCTTTAGTACTTCAAAATTTATATCATATCCGAAGGGTGTCCCGGAATGATGGGGATATTCTTATATATGCATCTTGTTAATGTCGGTTACCAGGTGTTCACCATATGAATGATTTTTATCTCTATGTATGGGATGTGTATTGAAATATGAAATCTTGTGGTCTATTATTATGATTTGATATATATAGGTTAAACCTATAACTCACCAACATTTTTGTTGACGTTTTAAGCATGTTTATTCTCAGGTGATTATTAAGAGCTTCCGCTGTCGCATACTTAAATAAGGACGAGAATTGGAGTCCATGCTTGTATGATATTGTGTAAAAACTGCATTCAAGAAACTTATTTTGTTGTAACATATTTGTATTGTAAACCATTATGTAATGGTCGTGTGTAAATAGGATATTTTAGATTATCATTATTTGATAATCTACGTAAAGCTTTTTAAACCTTTATTGATGAAATAAAGGTTATGGTTTGTTTTAAAATGAATGCAGTCTTTGAAAAACGTCTCATATAGAGGTCAAAACCTCGCAACGAAATCAATTAATATGGAACGTTTTTAATCAATAAGAACGGGACATTTCAGTTGGTATCCGAGCGTTGGTCTTAGAGAACCAGAAAATTTGCATTAGTGTGTCTTATCGAGTTTGTTAGGATGCATTAGTGAGTCTGGACTTCGACCGTGTTTTCTTTAAAAATGATTGCTTAACATTTTTGTTGGAAACTATATATTTTTAACATATGAATATTATGTGATATATTAATCTCTTAACGTGTTTGATATTATGTGATAGATGTCTACCTCTAGAACAAGTCCCATTGACTCACCTAATAATAATGAAGAGTCAAATGTAAATTGGAATGATTTGTGGACTGATTCACAAGTTCCCGAAGAGGAACCGGAAGAAGAGTCGGAACCGGAAGAAGAATCGGAACCGGAAGAAGAATCGGAACTGGATAAAGAAATAGAACCGGTGGGGGAAATAATAAAACGGTTAAGTAAAAGAAAATCCTCAACCAACCGACCAAAGTTAATTATGGTCAATGGTGTTTCCGCCAAGGAAGCAAAATATTGGGAGGATTACCAATTCTCCGATGAATCGGATTCCGACGAGAATTCCGATGATGTTATAGAAATTACCCCAACTGAATTTAAAAAGGCAAAAGAAAATAATAAGGGAAAGGGCATAAAAATAGAGAAATCTAATTCCAACCCCGATGAACTTTATATGTATCGTCAACCCCCGAAGTCCTTAAGTTGTAACAATGACCCGGGAACCTCTAAACCACCAGGTTTTTCTAAACCAATGTGGACAACGACGGCTCGTATTAGGGGAACATCATATATCCCTAGAAACTTGGCAAAACGAACCAAAATCGAAGAAGAAGAAACGAGCGAGTCGGAATAAGATAGTTGTATTCGTGTGGTGTAATATATGTAATATAGTGTTCTTATGCTTTATGATATATGTAAAAATTGCTTGTATTAATAAGTATTTTTTTTATGAATCTAACTCTTGTCTATTTTACAGTTTAAAAACACAAAATGGATAGACAACCCAATATTTTAAGAGACCTACCCGGAGACATGATTGATGAAATCTTGTCTAGAGTCGGCCAGAATTCTTCGGCACAACTATTTAAGGCGAGATCAGTTTGTAAGACATTCGAAGAACGTTCCAAGAATGTCTTGGTTTATAAGAGACTTTCGTTTGAAAGATGGGGGATATCACATTGGGAAACCCATAAGTTACGATGTGTTTACTTTGACGCATATATTGCGGGGAACCCAAATGCTATTTTACGCAACGGGTTAAGAAATTATTTTGACTCAATATATCCGAATATTGGACTTCGTGATTTAGAAAAAGCGGCTAACATGCAACATAAAGAAGCATGTTATGCTTACGGGTTAGTAATGTTCGCTTCTCACCAAAGTGAGAACAAGAACATCGGGCTACAACTATTAAACAAAACGTTTCCACAAGTGACGGAGTCGGTAATTGGGGTAAGAAATGAGGTTTTTAGATTATTACGGGACTGTTGGACATTACGTAACCCTCGTCCCTTTGATGACGTTACAACACGCTGTCTTATCAACGGCCATAACGGTTATGTTGCACAAGACCAAGGATGGGAAGTAGTCCTAGTAAAACCAGAATGCATGACTTGTTTCTGGACGTATGAATTACGTGTCTTTATTGTCTTTGCTGAACGACTTGTGTACTAGCTAGAATTGTCTTCACAACTATCTTGTATCAAAGTTATTGTGTGCTATATTTCATGTTTTATGTAAAATAAGCGGTATTGTAAGTTTGTAAAATATTGTATAAAAGTTTGAACGCGAAATATTATTATAATCAGTTTTTCATATAGAATTGTAGTAGTTGAATTGTATATTAGCTACTAAGTATGAACTTAACGGGTAGGTACTACCCGAATTTAAACTTATAAAACGCTAATATGAAGAAAAAGCTTTTATAAATGAGTTCATATTATGCTACGAAATACTATTAACTACTCTTAATATTCTGTATGATTAACTTGTTCCATTTGACTATTTTGAAGGAAATGGCACCGACTACTCGACACACCGTGAATATGAATGAAGAGGAATTCCGTACTTTTCTAGCTTAAAACATAGCCGCAGTACAGGCTGCGCTACATACCAACAATAACCTTGGATCTGGCAGTACAGGAAATCGTGTAGGATGCACCTACAAAGAATTCACTGCCTGCAAACCTTTGGAATTTGATGGAATCGAAGGACCGATCGGATTGAAACGGTGGACCGAGAAGGTTGAATCGGTGTTTGCCATAAGTAAGTGTACTGAAGAGGACAAAGTGAAGTACGCTACGCATACCTTCACAGGTTCTGCGTTAACATGGTGGAATACCTATCTAGAGCAAGTGGGACAAGATGATGCGTACGCACTACCGTGGTCAGCATTCAAGCACTTGATGAACGAGAAGTACCGTCCCAGAACCGAGGTCAATAAGCTCAAGACAGAACTTAGAGGGTTACGAACCCAAGGATTTGATATTACCACGTACGAAAGACGATTCACAGAATTGTGCCTATTGTGTCCGGGAGCATTCGAAGATGAGGAAGAGAAGATCGACGCGTTTGTGAAAGGATTACCGGAAAGAATCCAAGAAGATATAAGTTCACACGAGCCCGCCTCCATACAACAGGCATGTAGAATGGCTCACAAACTAGTGAACCAGATTGAAGAAAGAATTAAAGAACAGACTGCTGAAGAGGCCAATGTGAAGCAAGTCAAAAGAAAGTGGGAGGAAAACGGTGATAAGAATCACCAATACAACAACAACAGCAATTACAACAATAATCGCAACAATTATCCCAACAATCGCAACATCAATCGCAACTACAACAAACGGCCCAACAACAACAACAACAACAACAACAACAGCAACTACAACAATCATCCCAACAACAATAATAACCGCAACAACAACAACAATCAGAAGCAGCTATGCCAAAGGTGTGAAAAGAATCACTCGGGGTTCTGCACCAAATTTTGCAACAAGTGTAAAAGAAATGGTCATAGCGCGGCGAAGTGTGAGGTCTACGGACCAGGGGTTAATAGAACGAAAGGAACAAATGGTGTCGGAACGAGTAATGGCGGAGCAAGTAGTGTCGGAGCAAGTTATGCCAATGTAGTTTGTTATAAATGTGGAAAACCAGGCCACATTATTAGAAATTGCCCGAACCAGGAGAACACGAATGGACAAGGCCGTGGAAGAGTTTTCAATATTAATGCGGTAGAGGCACAGGAAGACCCGGAGCTTGTTACGGGTACATTTCTTATTGACAATAAATCTGCTTACGTTTTATTTGATTCGGGTGCGGATAGAAGCTATATGAGTAGAGATTTTTGTGCTAAATTAAGTTGTCCATTGACGCCTTTGGATATTAAATTTTTACTCGAATTAGCAAATGGTAAATTAATTTCAGCAGATAATATATGTCGGAATCGAGAAATTAAACTGGTTAGCGAAACATTTAAGATTGATTTGATACCAGTAGAGTTAGGGAGTTTTGATGTGATAATCGGTATGGACTGGTTGAAAGAAGTGAAAGCGGAGATCGTTTGTTACAAAAATGCAATTCGCATTATACGAGAAAAAGGAAAACCCTTAATGGTGTACGGAGAAAAGGGCAACACGAAGCTACATCTTATTAGTAATTTGAAGGCACAAAAACTAATAAGAAAAGGTTGCTATGCTGTTCTAGCACACGTCGAGAAAGTACAAACTGAAGAAAAGAGCATCAATGATGTTCCCATTGCAAAAGAATTTCCCGATGTATTTCCGAAAGAATTACCGGGATTACCCCCACATCGATCCGTTGAATTTCAAATAGATCTTGTACCAGGAGCTGCACCAATAGCTCGTGCTCCTTACAGACTCGCACCCAGCGAGATGAAAGAACTGCAAAGCCAATTATAAGAACTTTTAGAGCGTGGTTTCATTTGACCAAGCACATCACCGTGGGGAGCTCCTGTTTTGTTTGTCAAGAAGAAAGATGGTACATTCAGGTTGTGTATCGACTACCGAGAGTTGAAAAAACTTACCATCAAGAACCGCTACCCACTACCGAGAATCGACGACTTATTTGATCAACTACAAGGCTCGTCTGTTTATTCAAAGATTGACTTACGTTCCGGGTATCATCAAATGCGGGTGAAAGAAGATGATATTCCAAAGACTGCTTTCAGAACACGTTACGGTCATTACGAGTTTATGGTCATGCCGTTTGGTTTAACTAATGCACCAGCTGTGTTCATGGACCTTATGAACCGAGTGTGTGGACCATACCTTGACAAGTTTGTCATTGTTTTCATTGATGACATACTTATTTACTCAAAGAATGACCAAGAACACTGTGAACATTTGAGAAAGGTGTTAGAAGTATTGAGGAAGGAAGAATTGTACGCTAAGTTTTCAAAGTGTGCATTTTGGTTGGAAGAAGTTCAATTCCTCGGTCACATAGTGAACAAAGAAGGTATTAAGGTGGATCCGACAAAGATAGAAACTGTTGAAAAGTGGGAAACCCCGAAAACTCCGAAACACATACGCCAGTTTTTAGGACTAGCTGGTTACCACAGAAGGTTCATCCAAGACTTTTCCAGAATAGCAAAACCCTTGACTGCATTAACGCATAAAGGGAAGAAATTTGAATGGAATGAAGAACAAGAGAAAGCGTTTCAATTATTGAAGAAAAAGCTAACTACGGCACCTATATTGTCATTGCCTGAAGGGAATGATGATTTTGTGATTTATTGTGACGCATCAAAGCAAGGTCTCGGTTGTGTATTAATGCAACGAACGAAGGTGATTGCTTATGCGTCTAGACAATTGAAGATTCACGAACAAAATTATACGACGCATGATTTGGAATTAGGCGCGGTTGTTTTTGCATTAAAGACTTGGAGGCACTACTTATATGGGGTCAAAAGTATTATATATACTGACCACAAAAGTCTTCAACACATATTTAATCAGAAACAACTGAATATGAGGCAGCGTAGGTGGATTGAATTATTGAATGATTACGACTTTGAGATTCGTTACCACCCGGGGAAGGCAAATGTGGTAGCCGATGCCTTGAGCAGGAAGGACAGAGAACCCATTCGAGTAAAATCTATGAATATAATGATTCATAATAACATTACTACTCAAATAAAGGAGGCGCAACAAGGAGTTTTAAAAGAGGGAAATTTAAAGGATGAAATACCCAAAGGATCGGAGAAGCATCTTAATATTCGGGAAGACGGAACCCGGTATAGGGCTGAAAGGATTTGGGTACCAAAATTTGGAGATATGAGAGAAATGGTACTTAGAGAAGCTCATAAAACCAGATACTCAATACATCCTGGAACGGGGAAGATGTACAAGGATCTCAAGAAACATTTTTGGTGGCCGGGTATGAAAGCCGATGTTGCTAAATACGTAGGAGAATGTTTGACGTGTTCTAAGGTCAAAGCTGAGCATCAGAAACCATCAGGTCTACTTCAACAACCCGAAATCCCGGAATGGAAATGGGAAAACATTACCATGGATTTCATCACTAAATTGCCAAGGACTGCAAGTGGTTTTGATACTATTTGGGTAATAGTTGATCGTCTCACCAAATCAGCACACTTCCTGCCAATAAGAGAAGATGACAAGATGGAGAAGTTAGCACGACTGTATTTGAAGGAAGTCATCTCCAGACATGGAATACCAATCTCTATTATCTCTGATAGGGATGGCAGATTTATTTCAAGATTCTGGCAGACATTACAGCAAGCATTAGGAACTCGTCTAGACATGAGTACTGCCTATCATCCACAAACTGATGGGCAGAGCGAAAGGACGATACAAACGCTTGAAGACATGCTACGAGCATGTGTTATTGATTTCGGAAACAGTTGGGATCGACATCTACCATTAGCAGAATTTTCCTACAACAACAGCTACCATTCAAGCATTGAGATGGCGCCGTTTGAAGCACTTTATGGTAGAAAGTGTAGGTCTCCGATTTGTTGGAGTGAAGTGGGGGATAGACAGATTACGGGTCCGGAGATTATACAAGAAACTACCGAGAAGATCATCCAAATTCAACAACGGTTGAAAACCGCCCAAAGTCGACAAAAGAGCTACGCTGACATTAAAAGAAAAGATATAGAATTTGAAATTGGAGAGATGGTCATGCTTAAAGTTGCACCTTGGAAAGGCGTTGTTCGATTTGGTAAACGAGGGAAATTAAATCCAAGGTATATTGGACCATTCAAGATTATTGATCGTGTCGGACCAGTAGCTTACCGACTAGAGTTACCTCAACAACTCGCGACTGTACATAACACTTTCCACGTTTCGAATTTGAAGAAATGTTTTGCTAAAGAAGATCTCACTATTCCGTTAGATGAAATCCAAATCAACGAAAAACTTCAATTCATCAAAGAACCCGTCGAAATAATGGATCGTGAGGTTAAAAGACTTAAGCAAAACAAGATACCAATTGTTAAGGTTCGATGGAATGCTCGTAGAGGACCCGAGTTCACCTGGGAGTGTGAAGATCAGATGAAGAAGAAATACCCGCATCTATTTCCAGAAGATTCGTCAACACCTTCAACAGCTTAAAATTTCGGGACGAAATTTATTTAACGGGTAGGTACTGTAGTGACCCGAACTTTTCCATGTTTATATATATTAATTGAGATTGATATTTACATGATTAAATGTTTCCAACATGTTAAGAAATCAAACTTGTTAAGACTTGATTAATTGAAATATGTTTCATATAGACAATTGACCACCCAAGTTGACCGGTGATTCACGAACGTTAAAACTTGTAAAAAAACTATATGATGACATATATATGGTTATATATATAGTTAAAATGATATTATGATAAGTAAACATATCATTAATTATATTAAGAATGAACTACTGATAATGCTAAAAACGAACATATATTTCATAGCATTATTCCTCAAGAAAGACAAGCTTTTAGTTGCAATTGTTCTATTTACAAGTGATATTCGTTTAAATAATAAAAGGTGAAGACAAAAGATAGATTCGACGAATTGAAGACGCAAACGACCAAAAAGCTCAAAAGAACAAAAGACAATCAAAAAGGTTCCAATTATTGATAAGAAACGTCTCGAAATCACAAGAGTACAAGATTCAAAACGCAAAGTACAAGATATTAAATTGTACGCGAGGACGTTCGAAAATCCGGAACCGGGACTAGAGTCAACTCTTAACGCTCGACGCAACGGACTAAAAATTACAAGTTAACTATGTATATAAATATAATATAATATATAATTAATTATATTAATTATATATATATTATATATATATATATTAAAAACTGTCGGCAGCCAGAAACTCCAAGGGTGTGAATTGAAAATACCTCTCCGCGACTCGCGGAGTTTGAAGGGCTTTTTGCCGCGAGTCGCGGAGCCCCAAATTTCACTTCTGGCTATAAAGCCAACCGAATTCTGATCAAATCAAGATCATATTTTCATCTCTCTCTCAATATATACGAGTAATATATATTTATATTTATAATTTATATTTTAATTTTAATTATAATTCTAATAATAAGGGTATGTTAGCTAATGTTGTAAGGGTGTAAGTCGAAATTCTGTCCGTGTAACGCTACGCTATTTTTAATCATTGTAAGTTATGTTCAACCTTTTTACATTAATGTCTCGTAGCTAAGTTATTATTATGCTTGTTTAAAACGAAGTAATCATGATGTTGGGCTAATTACTAAAATTGGGTAATTGGGCTTTGTACCATAATTGGGGTTTGGACAAAAGAACGACACTTGTGGAAATTAGACTATGGGTTATTAATGGGCTTTATATTTGTTTAACTAAATGAAAGTTTGTTAATGTTAATATAAAGATTTACAATTGGGCGTCCCTATAAATTACCATATACACTCGATCGGACACGATGGGCAGGGTATTTATATGTACGAATAATCGTTCATTTAACCGGACACGGGAATGGATTAATAGCCACTAGAATAATTAAAACAGGGGTGAAATTACATTCAAGGGTAATTGGTGTAATTGTTAACAAAGTAGTAAAACCTTGGTTTACACGCAGTCGATAACCTGGTGTATTCATTAAACAAAGTATTAAAACCTTGTTACAATTCGAATCCCCAATTAGTTGGAATATTTATCTTCGGGTATAATAATAATTTGACAAGGACACTTGCAATTTATATTTATGACTGATGGACTGTTATGGACAAAAACCAGACGGACATATTGAATAATCCAGGACAAAGGACAATTAACCCATGGGCATAAAACTAAAACCAACACGTCAAACATCATGATTACGGAAGTTTAAATAAGCATAATTCATTTATTTCATATTTAAATTCCTTTATTTTATATTTAATTGCACTTCTAATTATCGCACTTTTATTTATTGTTCTTTAATCGCACTTTTAATTATCGTACTTTTTAATTATCGCAATTTAATTTTTATCGCATTTTTATTATTCGCAATTTCATTATCGTTATTTACTTTACGCTTTAATTTAAAGTCTTGTATTTATTTTATATTTTACATTAGGTTTTAACTGCGACTAAAGTTTTAAAATCGACAAACCGGTCATTAAACGGTAAAAACCCCCCTTTATAATAATAATATTACCTATATTTATATTTGTATTTTTATAAAAGTTAACTAATATAGCGTTGAGCTTTGTTTAAAGATTTCCCTGTGGAACGAACCGGACTTACTAAAAACTACACTACTGTACGATTAGGTACACTGCCTATAAGTGTTGTAGCAAGGTTTAAGTATATCCATTCTATAAATAAATAAATATCTTGTGTAAAATTGTATCGTATGTAATAGTATTTCCTGCTAAAATTTAATAGTATTTTATACCCCTCTGCTTTGACATCAAGTATTTTTGGCGCCGCTGCCGGGGAACTATCTTAAAAGCCGGAAGCGCAACGCTAATATAAAAAAAAAAAAAAATTTTTATCTACTTTTATTAAAAGTCGTTTTTGTAAAAATTACGTTTTAATTATTCAAAAATATAAAAAGAAAAACAAAAATATAAGTATTTTTAGGATTTTGTTAAATATTTAAGTTTTATAAGTTTCTTTATCTTTATTTTAATTTATAAAAATATAAATTTTATTAAAAATCGTTTATTTAAACTAAAAACAGAAAAAAGAAAATACAAAAAAAAAAAATAAAGAAAAACGCGTAAAAAGTGAAACCTGTCAACTGTTTTTCTGAACCCCGCGACTCGCGGAGTTTTCCTCTTTATTTGCCGCGACTCGCGGAGGTCTTCTGACACACGGACAAAACCCTAAAGTTGCATTAATTACGGAGTTTTAATTTATTATTATTATTATTTAACTTAATTATTATTATTATTATTATTAATTTTAGTTTTATTTTTACTTTTTACTTTATATATGTATTTTGTTTAATTAGTTTTATTAAAATTGTAAAATTAGTAGTTTTTATTAAATAAATAATATAAAAATAATATTTTTTATAAAAATTATACTTTTTACAACTTTTTGTATATTTTTATATTTTGTACCTTTTTAATCGTTGTAGCGTAACTTTTGTATTTTTAGCTCATAATTAATTTTAAACTTAGTTTTTGCTATAGTTATTTTTACTCCTAGATTTTTAGGCTTTGCCGTAGAATTCCTTAAGTGCTTTTTCTTTAGACTAAGATTTAGGTGCTTTAGAATTTTGCGACGCCTTTTGAAGTTTTAGTTTCTTTTTAAGTTATTTCCATTTGGGATTTAGTTTTTTTTCCTGTAAGCTTTAATTTTTTTTTAGAGATCTTTTACTATGTACCAACTATCATTCCAATTAGTAATTTCAATTTGCGATTATAATTTTAAGTTAGTTGTAGTAATAAGGTTAAATTAGTTAAGTATTTTTAAGTTTTTATAAGTTTCTTTTATTTTTCCGTCACCCTTTATTTTTCAATCATTTTTCTTTTTCGACCTTTTGCGACGAACTCTTTGTCTTTCTTATTTCTCGCCATCCTAGTTTTTAGGACATAGAATTTTTTCTACTTCTTATCTAAATTTCTTAAAATTACGAAAATTTATTTTAAGTAGTTAAATTGATAGACATCAAAATTTTCTGGTTCGTAGTAATAGTTGGATTTGTACGTGGACCGGGTTATTGGAGCCAAACAGTCCTCAATTATATTGAGACCAAACGAATCCTGCCCCTCTGCTGCATCTTTTGGCTATTCGAAACGTGGGCAAAATCAGAAAAGTCTATTGATTGGATAACTTATTATAATTTTTCTTTCCTTTTAAAAACTAATAGGATATTCAGTGAATGCACCGAGCAAGACGTTCACCACCTTTTGTACGTTCACCACCTGTAACTCGATCAAGACATCGTTTAACAAATATAACCGCCGTTGATTTTTCTTTAGAATCGTCATCCAGTCGACCAAGTACTTCAGTTCAAATTTCCGATAATCCAGTTTTTGAAACCAACCTCACAATTGAGAATCCAGAAAATATTCAGGAACGGTTCATAGATCCTGAACCATTAAACTTTCCTCCGGAACCACCAATCATTCAAACAGAGATTGTTGAGGAACGAACCATTAAATCAGAATCATCTAGTGATACCGATTCAACAAATTCAATTATGGAGAATCTGGAACCTTTAAGTATGGAAGACCGAATGAGAGCTAAACGCACTGGCCAAGGTCACGCAATTACTCATCCAGACATTAATGCGCCAGATTATGAAATCAAAGGACAAATTCTACACATGGTGACTAATCAATGCCAATTTAGTGGTGCGCCGAAGGAAGATCCAAATGAACATCTACGTACCTTTAATAGGATCTGCACACTATTTAAAATCCGAGAAGTGGAGGATGAACAGATATATCTCATGTTATTTCCCTGGACTTTAAAGGGAGAAGCCAAAGATTGGTTGGAATCGTTACCTGAAGGGGCGATCGATACATGGGACGTTTTAATTGATAAATTTCTTAAACAATTTTTTCCTGCATCTAAAGCCGTAAGACTTCAAGCAGAAATTGTTACGTTCACACAGAAACCAAATGAAACTCTATATGAAGCATGGACAAGATATGGAAAGTTGTTAAGAGGATGTCCGCAACATGGTTTAGACACCTGTCAAATAGTACAAATATTCTACCAAGGATGCGACATCACTACAAGGAAAGATATAGATATAGCAGCTGGTGGTTCTATTATGAAGAAAGCCGAAACTGATGCTTACAAAATTATTGATAATACTGCTTCCCACTCACATGAGTGGCACCAAGAAAAAGACATCATTAGATCATCTAAAGCAGCTAGAGCCGATTCTAGCCATGACTTAGATTCCATTTCCGCAAAGATAGATGCTTTCGAGAGACGAATGGAAAAGATGACTAAAGATATTCATGCTATACGAATTAGTTGTGAGCAGTGTGGAGGACCACATTTGACAAAAGATTGTCTCAGTATTGAATTAACAATGGAACAAAGAGAGAATATTTCATACATAAACCAAAGGCCTGGAAATAATTATCAGAATAATTATCAACCGCCAAGACCGATTTACAATCAAAACCAGAATTATAACCGAAATATTCCATACAACAACCAACAAGGTCCTAGCAATCAACAAGTATCCAATAATACTTACAATCAGCAAAGACCGAATTTTCAAAACAAACCACCACAACAAACCGATGATAAAAAGCCGAATTTAGAAGATATGATGACGAAGCTAGTTGAAACTCAAACGCAGTTTTTTCACATCTCAGAAACAAACCAATGAACAAAATGCTCAAGCATTTAGAAATCAACAAGCTTCTATTCAAAATCTGGAACAAGAAGTAAGTAACCTAGCAAGGTTAATAGGTGAAAGAAAACCGGGAAGTTTACCTAGCGATACGAATGCTAACCCCCGGAATGAAACAGCTAAAGCTATTACCACAAGAAGTGGTACAACACTTAAACCACCTGAAATACCTGTAACTTCTGATGAAACTATTCCTACTCCACAAGAACCACAACCTGATCAGGATAAGGAAAAAGAACCGGTAGTTGAGAAGGTTAATGAAGATAACACAGTTAAGGATAAACCTTATGTTAAACCATACCAACCACCTCTTCCTTATCCGAGTAAAATGAAGAAAGAAAAACTTGAAGCCGAGCAATCCAAATTCTTGGATATGTTTAAACAGATAAATGTAAATCTTCCTTTCATTGATGTGATTTCAGGAATGCCAAGATATGCTAAATTCTTGAAAGATCTAATCACGAATAGAAAGAAAATGGAAGAACTCTCGGCTGTAACTATGAATGCTAATTGTTCAGCAGTGCTGTTGAATAAGATACCAGAAAAACTATCTGATCCAGGAAGTTTCACAATTCCATGTTTTCTGGGTAGCCTTAGTTCAATAGAAGCATTGGCAGATTTAGGTGCTAGTATAAATCTAATGCCGTATTCACTATACGCTAAACTAAACCTTGGAGAATTGAAACCAACCAGAATAAGCATACAACTAGCCGACCGATCAATAAAATATCCTAGAGGGATAATGGAGAACATGCTAGTTAAAGTTGGTACTTTAGTATTTCCAGTAGATTTTGTTGTTCTAGACATGGAAGAAGATTCTCAAGTTCCTCTCATATTAGGAAGACCATTTTTAAACACGGCTAAAGCAATGATAGACGTGTTCGGTAAGAAACTGACCCTAAGTATAGAGGATGAGAGTGTTACCTTTTCAGTTGATAGAGCAATGCAACAACCACAATCTGCAGATGATACATGTTATTATATTCAAACTATAGATGCACATGCAGAATTATTAGAAGAATTTCCAGAATTACAAGGAACGGGAGAATGTTCTTTAGGAGAAGGTAATGAACCAATTGATGAAGCTGAAATGTTAGCTACACTTATAGCTAATGGATATGAACCAACAACAGAAGAAATTCAAATGCTAAAAGAAGAAGACAGATATCGATATAAATCATCGATAGAAGAACCTCCGAAATTAGAGTTAAAGCCACTTCCAAACCATTTGGAATACGCTTATTTACATGGTGAATCTGAATTACCTGTAATAATATCGTCTTCTCTTACTGAAAATGAGAAATCACAACTCATTTCTGTGTTGAAAGCTCATAAACCAGCCATTGCATGGAAGATTCATGATATTAAAGGAATAAGTCCTTCGTATTGCACACATAAAATCCTTATGGAAGAAGGTCATAAAACGTATGTGCAACGCCAACGAAGACTGAATCCTAATATGCAAGATGTAGTTAAGAAAGAGATTATTAAACTGCTAGATGCAGGTTTAATATATCCAATTTCTGATAGTCCATGGGTAAGCCCAGTTCAATGCGTGCCTAAGAAAGGTGGCATGACTGTCATTACAAATGAGAAAAATGAGCTTATTCCTACTAGGACTGTAACAGGATGGCGTGTATGTATTGATTATAGAAAATTAAATGACGCCACCAGAAAAGATCACTTTCCCTTACCTTTCATAGATCAAATGTTGGAAAGATTAGCCGGAAATAGTTACTATTGTTTTCTAGATGGATTTTCCGGATATTTTCAAATTCCAATAGCACCCGAAGACCAAGAGAAAACCACATTCACGTGCCCTTATGGTACTTTTGCTTACAAACGCATGCCATTTGGACTTTGTAACGCCCCTGCAACCTTTCAAAGGTGCATGATGGCAATTTTTCATGACATGATAGAAGAATGCATGGAAGTATTCATGGATGACTTTTCAGTCTTCGGTGATACATTTAAATCATGTCTAGTTAATCTGGAACGAATGCTAATTAGATGCGAAAAATCAAATCTAGTACTTAATTGGGAGAAATGCCATTTCATGGTTAAAGAAGGCATAGTTCTTGGACA